>NW_015506734.1:32961-39018 GCF_001515645.1 Sinocyclocheilus grahami
TTTGGAGGGAGAGATTGGCTCAGGTTGGTGGACATGTTTGGAAGGAGTGTTTGCTTCAGGTCGGTGGTCATGTTTGGAGGGAGTATTTGGTTCAGGTTGGTGGTCATGTTTGGAGGGAGTGATTGGCTCAGGTTGGTGGACATGTTTGGAAGGAGTGTTTGCTTCAGGTTGGTGGTCATGTTTGGAGGAAAATGCATTAACATCGCCATATATTACGATGCTAATTTCTCTGAGAGTTATCGTTATCATGACAGAACTAGATTTTCTGGTCCCTCTGAAAATAATGTGACTGTCCCTTGGTGGACAATGGTTTTAAACAACAGATGTGATCTGATCCTTTATGGTTGCTCTAAAATCATCGAAGTTGAGAACTTATATAATGTTTATTTTAAATACGATGTAAGTTGCATTGGATAAAAAGTGCCTATCAAATGCAAATTATAAATAAATTTTCTATGCTGTCATTAACAATGACAAATATTGTTATAATTATAAAGTTCCATAGTCATGATATTCTATTGGTCTCATTTAAATGTCTTTGACCTTTTTCAGGACATTTTCAGCATTTGTATTATATGTTGGTACTACTATTTTGCATATGGGTTAGAATGTCATATTCAAATGATGTAAAACAAATAAAAATAAATTACTATGAGTGAACGATTGTGTGCACTATAGAGGAATGTTATTTTATTCAACAGAAAGAAAGAAAGAAAGAAAGAAAGAGGTCATTAATGGGCGGCAAATTGATGCCGTCAGAATTAGAGTCCAAACATGAACTCATATATTGGCTGGAAATGATGGTTTTAAGTTCAAAAAGATTGCAATGTTTTTATCAGCTGTTTGGACTCTCATTCTGACGGCACCCATTCACTGCAGATGATTCACTGCTGAGCAATTGATGCAATGCTACATTTCTCCAAATCTGATGAAGAAACAAACTCCTCTACATCTTGGATGGCCTGAGGGTGAGGACATTTTCACCAAACTTACATTTTTCGGTGAACTATTCCTTTAAATGTTAAACCTGGTAACACACATATACCTTTGTCTTTTGTGCAAATGCTACACGAAATGAGGGACCAACCAGACAAATCCTACTCATGAGTCAGGTGTATTAAATATAATTACCAAGCACGTACAAATACAATATGACACACACAATTGAGAGTACAACATTTAGGACCAGAGCATAAAACCAGTCCAGTATCCCAAAACAGAGCCCATGGCTTGTAATCACTTAGACCCATATACTTTGCTCAGTCTTTGTGGTAGAGGGTATAAAGTGAGAGCACAATCTTTGTTGAAACATGAAGTGAAAAAAAAAAACAGTACTTGAATGCCCAGATGATTCCCCAGCAAAGACCAACTAGCAAAGAGATATTTGAAGTCCAGCGTTGCTTTTAAGCAGTCAGCTCTCCTAGTTCCAGGCTTCTCAGATGTTTGAGCCACCAAATAATCCATATAGGCTCAGAACACAAACCCTCTGTAGACAAACATTTAAACAAACCATAACCATGTGCTACAAACACTTATTGTTAACAAAACAAAATACCATAAACAATTACTTACGGATGAGCTTAGAACTATAAAGTTCCTCAAACAGGGTACAACGTCTCAAACCACCACGAGGTAAGCTTCTCCAAAGAAGATAGAGAATTAACTTCCTGCCATTACTCCTCCTTTGCTACCTTAAATAGGTAAATTCATGCATTACTTTACCAGAGCGCCAATAGTGTAGGGACAATAGTGCTCAATGAGGATTTCTGGTACATAAGTAACAGGGAAACTGTTACAACCTAACATGTATAGGTATAGATAAACTCACCTGTATCTACACTAGTCATGAAGATGTAAATATATTTTACATTTCATCAGGCTTTTTTTTTTACAGCTACATGAGTAAACTGGGCCAAAATACAAATAAAGTCAAACATTCAATATAATGGACATTTTATTTTAAGAAGTATGTATCATGTAATGGCCAATTAGTTATTTTAAAGTATATACAGACTACTGGTAGTCCAAAATGCAGTGGCTAGAGTCCTTACCAGGTCAAGAAAATATGATCATATTACCCCAATTTTACAGTCTCTGCACTGCCTACCTATTAAATTCCGTATCAGTTACAAAATATTATTACTTGCCTACAAGGCTTAATGGGTTAGCTCCTGCGTACCTAACTAGTCTTCTACCACGCTACAATCCATCACGCTCCCTAAGGTCGCAAAACTCTGGACTTTTGGTAGTACCTAGGATAGCAAAGTCCACTAAAGGAAGTAGAGCTTCTTCACTTTTCGCTCCCAAACTCTGGTATAGCCTTCCTGATAACGTTCGGGGTTCAGACACACTCTCTCTGTTTAAATCTAGATTAAAGACATCTCTTTGGCCAAGCATTCAAATAATGCATCTCATAATCTTGTACTGCAGTTATATCTGATCAAATGCACATTAGTATTCTTTAGTTTGGGTTAAACAAATCAATTTTGCTTAGTTGGAACAGCAGCTACGCTAATTATGTGTTGCCAGTTAACAAAAATCAATTGACACAGAATCAGGTTTTTTAGATTTGCTCATTTATTTTGGTATTTTAACTCAATCCGCTGTTTAGATTTTCTTGGTTGTGATCTTGAGCAATTTTTAATCAATGGTTCAACAAATAACGTGATAATTCAATATCACTCAACTTACATCAAAGATAATACTCAGATTCACCACATGGGGTCACTCTAGCGGTGCTTAAACTACAAACGGAAGTTTCACAAGAATAATCAAAAAGTAAATACAGAAAACTCAAATAAAGTGTCAATTCTTCCGAATGTACAATTATTTCTAATGTTAGGGCACACTTTTAGGGTGAAACAATACTCTTTAGGACCACACAAACACAGTAGTGGCACCCTATACAAACGCATAATGACTGTCAGCATTTCCATCATATGAATTAAACAATGCTTCGTGGAAATCAAATATAATGTACAAATTACATTATATACGCAATTTAGATACGTTATGCACTTAGACATCACATTTAACACTTACCGAATTCTGTTTTACTGAGAATCCATAACACTTGTCACGTGCAATGTCACACAATCTCCGTTCATCCCAATCCCTAACCATAAAATACACATAGTACATGCACGGGATGAAACAAACACATTGTATCACAGCAGATTAAATGATATCATCACATGTATGCACATAAATAATGGATTTAACCTAGGATGATACACTATTGTCTTTGTCTCTGATGCACTGCTTAAATGGTCTGGCTCTCTATCGCACTCTTAGCGCGTCATCATTAGCAGCCGCTCTCTTAAAGGGGCCACTCTTTGCGTGCCCCACACTCTAATACCACCCAGTTACATTCTCCCCTGCCAACCTGTCAACGTCCTCGGTGACAGTGTAAGAATTTCTTAGCTCTTTGACCGCTTCTCTAAAGAACACGGTTCCCAAATTGGCTATCATCTGAGAAACAGTACTGTGACTAAGGGCTGATCTAGGCTCATGGTGTGGATTTGAATGTTGACCCACATTAGATCTGGTACTCCTTTGAGGTGGGGGCAAACTAGGAACCCCACCCTGCTCTTGAGACCCTTCCCCAAGTTCTATACTGGCCAGAATTGTGGGATCACCAGGAGATTCCTCTGAAGCTCCCATCTTGTTTTCAGCTTCAGTGCATGTGAGATTTATATCCACATTTGGGCCAGTACAGTCCAAGAGCACTATACCTTCCTCCAAACTCTCATCTTCCACTTCCCCTGTTGAAGCCTCATCCACTTCCAGATTAGGCTCAGCACCCCTCTTGGGAGCTACGGGATCAGGGATGTGCACACATGGTCTGAGATTCACCCGATGTAGTCCCTTGAATCCCTATCACCCGATATTGGGTCGGACGCCAGGCATCCTGAATCTTATTCCTTCCCAGGGGTCGATTTCTCAGGTATACAATCTGACCAACCTCAATGGTGGGGCAATACACTTTATCATGGGAAAGCTCAATCCGCTTTGCTGCTTTTTTCTCAGCATAGGCCTTGGCACGTTCATGAGCCTCCTTCAGCCGTCTCTGATGGACTGCTAACCTCAGCCCCTGATTCTCGTCCCACCAATGCATCCACTGGCAACTGAGGGTCCACACCGAACATCAGATAGAAAGGAGAATACCCTGTTGTTGAATGCGGGGTAACATTGTATGCGTAGACCAGTTCTGCCAGATGTTCAGGCCACCGTCTTTTGGTCTCAGGAGGGAGTGTTCGAAGCAGCTCATGGAGAGTGCGATTGAAACGCTCAGACTGGGTGTTTCCCGTAGGATGATGGGGGGTGTTACGGCTCTTCTTAACCCCGTATAGCTTGCACAATTCTGCAATCACCTCGCTTTCGAAATTGCGCCCCTGGTCTGAATGAAGCCGTTCCGGGACCCCAAATTTCATGAACCACTCCCTCAAGAGAACTTTAGCTGTGGTGTCAGCCTTCTGGTCCCGTGTCGCAAAAGCTTGTGTGAACTTGGTGAACACATTAGTGACAACTAAGACGTTCTCCCTACCATCAGTGGCTGGCTCCAGCAAAGTGAAATCTACTGCCACCACTTCTAGAGGCCGGCTAGCAAGGAATGACTTCATGGGAGGGTGCACTTTAGGCCGAGGCATTTTCGTAAGAATGCAGCGCTGACAATTCTTAATCCACTGCTCAACATCTCCATGCATTCCCACCCAGTAACATCTTCGCTTTAGCAGTTGCAGGGTTCTTTCAATCCCCTGGTGCCCCATACCAGCATGCACACTCTCCAGCACCTGGGTTCTTAAACAGGCAGAGACTAACAGTTGGAAGCACTCCCTGTGGCGCACATCCTCCACTACCCGATACAACAATCCCTCCTTTTCCCTTAATCGGGTCCACTGCTTCAGCAAGGATTGTACAGATTTAGACAGGATCCTCACCTCCAAACCGGCAGGTTTACATTTCTGATCCCAAAAGATCCTGAACTCCTTCAACACTGGATCTTGACTCTGAAATGTGGCCAACTGCTCTTTAGAATAGCCAGGCCAAATAGGAGTACTCCCTTGCGCCTCCGGGGTTGCCAGCCCACCTGCTTCCACAGCGCGCATCTGCCAGACTTCGCACCTCTCTATTCCTGCTTGGACCAATTCGGCATCCAGAGCAGTCCCACATCGCACCAGGCTACAAATAGTCACACAGTTGTCATATTCAGCATCTTCCAGGTCTACCATGGTCTCCCCTGCCAAGGGCTGCCTAGACAAGGCATCCGCGGCATGATTACACCGACCTGGTCGGTATTGGACACCAAAATCAAATGCCGCTAGCTGCGCCACCCACCTTTGTTCAAGGGCTCAATATTGCTTGGCAGTGTTTAGGTGACATAATGGGTTATTATCTGTGATGACAGTAAATTTGGAACCCAGCAAGTAGCTCCGGAATTTTTCAGTCACTGCCCACTTGAGACTCAGCATCTCTAATTTCATGCTACTATAATTCTTGTCATTTCTTTCAGCATTTTGGAACCTTCGGCTCGCATAGAAGCGATCACCCTTTTCTTTCCCTCTTGCTGCTGCAGAAGGACAGTTCCTAAGCCCTGATTGCTGGCGTCAGTCTCAAGAATAAATGGGGCAGTTAAATCAGCAAATTCGAGCACGGGCGCACTAGTCAGTTTCTCCTTCAAAACATCAAAGTATGCCTGAAACTCAGGACTCCACCCACCGATCACCTTTTGGTTAACTTTAGCTGGAGGTCCCTCATTCAGACATTGGTTGACAAAATCATGCAGCGGCCCTGCGATTCTTGAGAAGCCAGGGAAAAATATTCTATAGTACCCACTGAACCCGAGGAATGACCTAAGAGCTTTCAGAGTAGTGGGTACCGGCCACTGCTTCACAGCAGAGATCTTGTTAGGGTCGGTGCCTATACCCTCGGCGGATACCTGGTGTCCCAAAAATGTCACGGTAGGCTGTAGGAAGTGACACTTTTCCATTTTGACTTTAAGTCCAGTCTCCTGTAGTCTCTTTAACACAGTCCGCAACCTCTCCAAATGCTCAGGAA
>NW_015506734.1:39213-50696 GCF_001515645.1 Sinocyclocheilus grahami
CCCCCTGCTGATATCCACTGGCCAGGTCGATACTTGAGAAGAACTGGGCGCCTCATAGCACATCAAAACTCTCATCCACTCGTGGCAGTGGAAATGTGTCCCGTTGGGTTTTCAGATTTAGCTTGCGGTAGTCAACGCACAACCTAATACTACCGTCGGCCTTTCTCACTAGCACCACTGGAGATGCATAGGCGCTTGAACTCTCTTGGATTACACCCTTTCTCACCAGTTGCGCTATATGTTCCTTGGCCTCTCTGTATTGGTTTGGCGGAATTTGGCGATACGGCAGGTTAACAGGCAAATCGTCCACCAGAGGAATTTCATGCTGTACTCGGTTCGTGAACCCGAGATCCTCATCCTCCACGGCGAACACCTGAGCATATTCAGTGAGTAATGCTTTCAACTCGGCTTGCTGTTCTATCGTACCTCCTATGTCCAGCTGAGACACTACTTTAGACCACTGCTCTTGATCTGCTGGTGACTATGGGGTAGAGATCTCTTCGGCATTAGCAGAAATGCGATGGGATATTACCTCGTGTCCTGGGTCATTATCCACCAACTCTACTTGTGACAGGACACTGATGCGAGTCCCAGGGTGCAACCACACAGCCTCATTAGACATGTTAAGAACTTGGACTGGGCCCTCATTGTGGTGTGAGCTTACTACTGTCGGTATAACCAGCAAACCCCCTGGCAATGGTAAGTGTGTCAGCTCTAGCACTCACCAGCCATTATTTTGCCATTACCATAGTTATGGAGGCCGCTGGCACGTGGACGACACTCCTCCCTGCTACATGGGCCACCCGACTCTTATGAACATCACAGGTCTGTATATGCTGGAACACGTTCCTCCAATCAGTCTCTAGCCCCCCTTGCAACGGAGCCTCGAACTCAGACTGCACTATCTGCCGGCACCGACTTATGATGTTCATACCCACAATACAAGAAACAGCTTTTGAGGAGGGTGAAGGATCCTTTACCACTAAGAAACCGCAATTTGGGATTTTTCTGCCCATAGTCTCTATTTCCAGCTCAAGATATCCCAAGTACGGGATGTCCAGCCCGTTGGCGGCAGTAAGCTTGAGCCATCCAGCGGTTAAAAGCATGTCTTAATCATCACCTCCCAAGTGCTGTCGGAAGAAACTTTCTGATATCGTACTAACTTGGCTGGCTGTGTCCAAGAGACAGGATACTTCTACGCCAAGAACCTTAATATCTACTTGGGGGCACGTTCCCACTGCCCGCTTCAGCAGTTCTTCTTGCATTGAGTCTACAGGCTGCCCCCGGATTGCTCGACTCACAGCAACTGGGGCGTCACATTTCCCGATTCGTTGGAAAGGGGTGCAGGATGTTTAGTGCTGCGTTTCTGCGGGCATCTCCTTGCAATATGCCCTGGTTCCTGACATTTTAGGCATATGGGCTGGCCATCCTCCGTGAACCGCAACTGGGCTCTTGTGTTATTTGCCTGCAGACCCCCAACCCCCTGTTGTGGTGTCAGTAAGCCTTTAACAGCCTGGGTTAGCTCCAGGATCTGCCTCCCCTGTTCAGTGACTACATCCATTACCTGGGATAAAGTGACTGGGTTGTACCCCATGGCTTTCATTTCTGCACACTGTGCGCTCTCACTGAAGAAGCCATAAGTACCACTTCGAATTTAGGTGTACGAACCCTCCCCGACTGCTCCTCCCAGCCCCAGAGGTAAGCTTTATCCCTCACCTCTACCATAGAAGACTCAGGTTTATCCCTTACATACCGTTGAAGTTCTCGTCTGAGTGCAGAGTCTCGGATGCCCTCTACAAACTGGTCTCTTAACATTATCCTTTCATTTCCCACCGCCTCTGGTGCACTCTTAGTAATTCGACCTAAAGCTTGGGCTAGTGCATGAGAGAAATCACAGACATCCTCCCCTTCTTTTTGCTTACGACTATAAAAGTCTTGGAGAAGTTGAGCACTGCTGCGCCTATCAGTGAAAAACTCTCTAAGATAAGTAAGTACATCAGTGGCTACATCAGTGTCTACATCGCGTCGCAGACGAACTTCTTCTAATGCAGAGCCTCTCAACAGAGACATAACAAAATCACACTCGTCATCTGGTGTCAGGTTTCGGGCCCTTAAAGCACGCTCAACCTCTTCTACAAACTCATCTACTGTTCGTCCATCTTTTTCAATGTCCCCTGTGAATGGGCTGACGTAACGTTCGCGGGGTACATATACATAAGTCTTGTTAGGCCCACCCTTCAAAGACTCAATTGTGTCCATTGCTTTTTTATGCTTTTGATGCAGTTCTTTTAACTCCTGACGAATGTCATCCTCTTCCCCTCCCGAATGATCCGACATGTTGCAAGTCAAAGTCTTAAGCGGGATCACTAACAGGGTCAGTTCATGCCTTGTCCTGGCCAACCACATCCCGTCTCTGCATCAAGGCCTCAGTCCCACTGTCACTGGCTCCTTCCACACAGGAGGCTCCTCTTCACCACTACTGTGTTTGCTAACCCGTGTGCCACTAACACTTAACTGTCACTGGCAAAATTTAATTGTAAAAGGACCCCACTCCTGGTACCAAGTTTTGTTGCCAGTTAACAAAATAAATCAATTGACACAGAATCAGGTTTTTTAGATTTGCTAATTTATTTTGGTATTTTAACTCAATCCGCTGTTTAGATTTTCTTGGTTGTGATCTTGAGCGATTTTTAATCAATGGTTCAACAAATAACATGTGATAATTCAATATCACTCAACTTACATCAAAGATAATACTCAGATTCACCACACAGGGTCACTATAGCGGTGCTTAAACTACAAACGGAGGTTTCACAAGAATAATCAAAAAGTAAATACAGAAAACTCAAATAAAATGTCAATTCTTTCGAATGTACAATTATTTCTAATGTTAGGGCACACTTCTAACGTGAAATAATACTCTTTAGGACCACACAAACACAGTAGTGACACCCTATACAAACACAGAATGACTGTCAGCATTTCCATCATATGAATTAAACAATGCTTAATGGAAATCAAATATAATGTACAAATTACATTATATATGCAATTCAGATACATTATGCACTTACCAAATTCTGTTTTACTGAGAATCCGTAACACTTGTCACATGCAATGTCACACAATCTCCGTTCATCCCAATCCCTAACCATAAAATACACATAATACATGCACGGGATGAAACAAACACATTGTATCACAGCAGATTAAATGATATCATCACATGTACGCACATAAATAATGGATTTAACCTAGGATGATACACTATTGTCTTTGTCTCTGATGCACTGCTTAAATGGTCTGGCTCTCTACCGCACTCTTAGCGCGTCATCATTAGCAGCCGCTCTCTTAAAGGGGAAGTACCCTCTTTGCGTGCCACACACTCTAATACCACCCGGTTACATATGTCTCTATTTGTTTCTCTGTTTCTGTTGGGATTGACATCCTGTGGTAACTAGGATTTACACAAGATTCAGTCTGGATCCAGAACACCTGAGAAGAGATGATACCAACCCCTCAGAGGACCTCAGATGATGCCAACCCTGAAACAACATACAGAACTACCACATTTTGCTATAAGTTTGATTGCATCATACAATAATTGCTGTTAATAGTGTTCATCGTCTGTTTGGTTATGTCTTTAATTGATTTTTCCGTACATTCCTGCCATATGTACATTAACTGACAGTCACCACTGATAAGCTACCACTAAATATTGTAGAAACTTAATTTGCTGTAAAGTTGCAACGATTTGTATCGTGAAAAGCGCTGTACAAATAAACTTGAATTGAATTGAATACCTCCTGTAAATGATGTACGTTTACAGTGACATTACAGTACCTTTACATATAACCTTTAAAAAATACAACTGAAAACTAATACCATATGAATCATATGTAACCTGATTTCGTCCTGTTTACGACATGCAAATCCTTAGTGTAAATGTGTTATTCAAAGTGGTTTAAGCATTAGATTTCATGTATACTATTACTGATAGAGGCACCTGGTGGCCAAGGTTGTTACCACATACTAATAATAGCTAGTCATATTTTTCTCACTTGTGTTGCTCTCACAGAGAGAGAAAAAAAGTTTTGAAAATAGGGAAGTTTTTTGAAGAAAGAAATATTGAAAGGGGAAAAAAGGTTTTGAAGAGAAACAAGTTTTAAAGATAGAAAAAAAAGTTTTTTGAAGAAATAAACGTTTTGAAAAGAGAGAAAAAAAAGTTTTTTGAAAAAAGAAAAAGGTTTTAAAGAGAGAAAATAAGAGAAAGAGTTGTTGTCTTCAGACATAGGCTGAGGAATGATCCAAGACAATATACCCCCCCGTTTTTCCTCCATGCTGCAGTTCAGGGCTTCCGTAATTTACTAAATGTCAGATCTACTCTAGATATCTCTTATATCATTCAAAGGTCATTCAAAGTGTCTTAAATAGCTGAAAATCATGATTTCTTGTTGTCCGAATTAGTCAGTGCATTTTTTCCATCATGTACCATTGTGTAATCAAAATATTTTATTAGGGGCCCGATACGGGTCTCCTGTACTCGTACTCGTACACGTTAAAATGCCCCGATACCAAACGCCGATACCACACAGCATTTGATAAGTGCCATATTCAGACAAAGAAACACTAACAACAGAACAACAGACAGCAGAATGGAGTTATTAGAGATAACGAAGTATATGTATGCAATGAATATAATGTTAAACATTCAGTATTAACGCCTGTATAGCTGATGTGTGCGAGCTGATAAACAAATTGAGCGCTCGTGAGTGGATTGAGCCCGCGGCAGCGCAGATGTGCGAGTTTGTCGAGATATACTGTTTGATATATTTAACTAGTGGGTGCAGGACACTATAGTTCATTTATGTAAGTGAGGATAGCAAAATAAAGTAAACTGTGATAAATTATACCCAAAAATACTTCATACGGTGGACTACCAGTAAAACTGATACAAATTTGGGACCAAACATTATTCAGACCGAGTTTGGGAAAAAATTTGAAGTTGAGGTTTTCATGAAGCTGGGTGACAGCATGCCCAGGAGACTACAGGCTGTTATTGAGGCTAAAGGTTGCCCGACTAAGTATTCATAGTTGTGTAAATACTGTCATACTAACAGCTGTCTGAATTATTTTGGTTGATTGTAATGCATTACATACCTTTCTATCAAAGTTATCTAACATTATCAAGATGAATTTGTTCTGACACAGTGTAACAGAGTTCTTGTTATATTTTATTACCATTTTCTAAACTATAGCGAATAAACTGTGATAATGTGAGAAATGTTGAAGGTGTCTGAATACATTATGGTCTGACTGTATCTATTTGATAAATGAAGGATCTTTGAGTTCAGCTCATGAAAAATGGGGGCAAAAACAAAAGTGTTGCGTTTATAATTTTGTTCAGTGTGTATATATATATATATATATATATATATATATATATATATATATATAATACAGAACTGGGTAGTAATCTGGATTATGTAATCAGATTCCAAATGTTATGTAGGCTACTTGTAATCAGATTAAATTAAATTTTAAAATACTCGTAATTATACAGTTACTTTTTTTTATTGATTACATGATTACATATTATTTATGCACAAAATAGCAATTAATTATTCATAATTTATTTATTCTCCCTAATTCATTTTTCATCTTTTAAATGTTCTTTTCTAAAATAGCCTACTACCGCTTATATATATACTCAGAAAGTCTTCCAGTTCTGTGGACATTCATACAAATGCAGTCAATGTTCAGTTGGCTCACACAGCATTTGACCACTGGACTTACAAAAATCATTTCAACTTTAACATTGCATCAACTAGGCTACTAATGAACACATTCATTTTTATTTGAATTATCACTCAGTAGATTATTTGACCATGTATTACTTTTATTGGACTTTTTTCTTTCAAACACATTAAAATGCACAAATTCATGTTATTTCTTATTTACTTTACTAGCTATACTTATATAACTTTTTTTTTGTCAGCAGAATCTCTTTTACCTAATATATTTACTTGAAGTCCCCCCCAGATTTTAAGGTAATAAATTAACAATTAATTAAACCAACGATTTTCCATTAAACATACAACCCCCAGTTTAGGAAACCTTGACGTAATGTAATGTTTAACCCTCGTCTACAGCATAGCATTGTCCTCAGGCAACAAAAAGTTTTTCTTATGCCCCAATGTTCAGTACATGTTTTTTAAATGATTGCAACCAATTAAAAATGTTTGAAAAGTATCAAAGAACAGTCCAATAAGGTGTGGGAGTCACTATCAAGCACCATTTGAAGGCGGGACGTCCTGTTCTGACACATGGTCACAGGAGCACATGGTGTGAGAAGAAGGCAAGATTATTTGCTTTAGTAATCTTATTTAAAATGACATGAACTGTACATCAAAAGGTGTAGAGAAGACTTTTGTCAGGTTTCATGATTTTTTACTTTTTTTTATTTTGCATGTTCAGAAATTCAGTTTTTCTTGTTGTGCGATAAGAGGTAAGGAAGCAGGGGTCCATGGCTCCCATCCCTAACCAGGATTTCCCATTGACAATACATACGGGCACATAATGTGTGACAAAAAGGGAAGATGCAAGGGTCCTGGGTGTATAGGAACACCCAAGGTGATGTGCAAAAATTGTAACATGCACCTCTGTTTCACAGCAGAGAAGAAGCGCTTCTTGAAGTTTAACACGGAGTAAAATCTCATTCCATGAACTACACATGATATGACACGACACACTACATCAGGGCTGGGAAACTTCGGTCCTGGAGGGCCACTTTCCTGCAGAGTTAGCTCCAACCCTAATCAAACACATTAGAACCAGCTAATGACTGTATTTTAGGGCCTGTTTACACCTGGTCATTTCATACGTTTTCGCTGATCGCATATCTATCTGATTTGTTAAAATGTTTCCATTTACACTTGGCCACATAAATGTGTTATTATTTTAACATTCTGGGAGGAGTAAAATGTACATATGTGGTTTCAACAACCAGATGCATTTACACTTGTCCAGTTTCGTCTGGAATGCGGCCCAGACCACCTCCTGAAGTTTGGATTGTATGTCTTGTATGTCTTGCAGTTTCGAATCTCTCTTCATTATTGTTAATTATTTTATTCTAGTGGTTTCTCGCCATGGCAACTATCGATGCTCACAATCATTGCTTGTCACTGAATAAATAAATAAATACACACCTATTTGAACTTAGGTTAAGTTGTAAGTATAATCAAATTGTCTGTACAAATCATTTCAACACTTTTTTATATATAAATATTGTCTAGATGAATCTCATTTAACTTAAAATTAAGTGGAAATTAGTAAATTATCATGAGTTAAAGTAATGGAAAAAAACATGCTGACTTATTGATCATATCATATTTTACAGCGTATCATGTAATATTTTATCATTTATAATACAACTTGCTTGCTTTTCATAGCATCAGTAAATATGCTGCTGCTTACATCTAGTGGTGAGAAACATTAGCATTCCAAACATTATGTGTGAATTAATATTAAGAACTGTATTTAATTTATGGACTTAGCAGTCCTCTGACACTTTATGAAGTTATATTAGGCCACACCTAATATTACACCTACACCTGATACAAGTTAACGAATATTTTTCGTAAATGAAATTAACACTGGTTGGACCTTACAATGTAGTACTTCCTGAAGATCCAATCATTTTCAGTTTTCACATGCAACTTTATTGTGGTCAACATTGAGGAACAGAGAATATTTGAGACTGTAAATGAAGAGCATCAAAGCAAATAATCAAATATATGCATATTTCTTTGAATAATTTACTGCAAAATCAACATTCCTTCTCTGTTTTCCGGTGTTTGTATGAACACATTCACTTGGCACAGCTTCCTTCAGCATCACTTCCTTTTTGTGCGGTTCAGACCACTGCAGCGTCATGTCAGAAAACCCTCATTCCACCAAAGCAGACTGAAGCTGAAATGAGCAGATATTTTAAAACTGGATTCAATGTGATTTGGTTTCAGATTTCTGTATGTTTCCCTCTCTCACCTGTGACAAGAGCTGGAGGTTCAGACTCAAACTTCAGTTTCATCTTCACACGAGTCTTCTTGGAAAAAAGGATCTAAAAGGGCACATGAGCGTAAACATAGAAAGGAAAAGAAAACGCTGAATGCAAATAATAAAAACATAAAATGCATTGTGACCACAATATCTACAGCAATTTGGTGCAAATGCATCGGTCGCTTAAGATTAAACGGATGCAGTGAGAGGTTGTGTAGTGATCCTCAAAAATCATGCAAAAACTATGCCAAGTAAAAAATAAAAAAAAACACCTAGATGACATTAAATACAGGTCCACTTGCAATAAGGATGGACATGGTTTAATGTCAAACACAAATGCATTTTATGTAGTAAATTATTGAAAGCTGAGAGCATGCAACATATTTCACATTTTCAAATACCATAAATTGCCAAATTTCTACTATTGTGAAGCCGTTATTGTTTTCCTAAAGCACTAAATCTGCTTGTTTGATCCCACCTTCTCCATAGACCTCCACCTCACACAGAGTAAGAAACTTTGAATATCCAGGAATGAAAAGATTCACATATCGACCCTCCATACCATTACATGTGTAGGTGGAGGAAACACCAGCTGGAATGCTAGAAATCACAGCGCATCTAAAGAGAGACAGAGAAAACATAATTTAGTCTTATAGTCTTTCGCCATATGTGATTTCAGGGATTATTTATGGATATTAAGCCACTGAAAGAGGGTCTCACGTGGGATTGTTGTTGCCGTTGTTCTCCAAAGAGTTTCCGATGCGAATCTCCGCTCCGTTTATTCGTTCTGGACAGCAGTCTAGTCTGTTTGTGATGACGACTCTATTAACTCTGTACACAGAACTCAGATCCACTCTCCACCATGGGTTAGTCTGATTATCGGTTGAGGAACACGATGACCACGACTTTCTGAAACCAGGATTGGAATCAATGGCCTGTTCAGCAGACCAGAGGCCATAGGTTGATGACTGTGTGACGTTTTTTCCTGTTGCCAAATTACCTGGAAGATGTCATAGTGTCAAGAAATGGTTTTAATCAGCATATTTTATTTTTGTATCAGAACTAAGGGCAGCTGCAGTGACGTGTTGACTTTACCATTTGGTGATTGGCTCTTTTATTTAGAAACAGTGTTTCCAGATTGGAAATGTCCAAGTATCATACTAGAAGCTCAATAATAGATAACTAGGCGTACCGTGGATGCGAGCGCTGCGACAATATACTATAGAACCCTAATCAGCGACTCTATCGGCACTGGATGCGTCGCAGCGTGACGTGACACATCCCCGACAGTAAACTGATGCCTCGTTCTGTTAAAATTATTTTTAACACTCACTTCAGCTGTTGCGAAGCGGCACAACGGTTAACTCTACCTCTGAGTCGCTGTCATCGGAAGCCTGCACGTTGCCAGATATTGAGGGGGTTCTTGCCATCATGGACAGCAACATAGTGCTCGTTGGCTTTAAAGCAGGGCACCCTCCTGCATTCTTAACACACTCTGTGGTGTGCACGAGTGCATTTAGAGTGTCTGTAATGAGCCAATTTCGTGTATGAGTATAGAAGCCGTATGATTACAACTACCATCATTTGAAGTGTCACAAAATTCTGAAATTATCGTTCATTATGGGATTTTTTTCATTATTGACTGTACATCGATCGTAGGTCAAAATTATCGTACAAATACGATAATTATCATACGTCTGGCAACACTTTTTAGAAGGCAGGACTCATTCCACCAAAATGTGCATTTTGCTTGCTCCCAGTCATTATATTATTTGAGCAAGGTCTGGGTATGCCTAAAGCCTTTGGATCTGATCATGACTAGAACTATGCCTAAAAAACTCAAATTCACCTGGTAAGGGTTTAGACCAGGTTGTTAAGTAGCTCTGAATTACCTGGAAAAATCACATAGACTCCCACTTCACAGAGAGTAAGAACCTTTGAAGTTCCAGGAATATTCACAATAGCGTAACGTCCCTGCATCCCACGACACGAGTAGCTGTAGGTAGCTCCTGCTGGAATAGTAGAAACTACAGCACATCTGGAGAAAGACGAAAGAGTGAGTCGCTCCTGTGTTTTTGTTGCTCAATGTATGATTGTATAAATGTATTTAATATAATTGACTCTTTCTTGTACAACACAATGCATATTTTAAAATTGAATATGTCCTCAAACTTTATGTAACACATGAAGTTTTGCACCATTTTTATTTATTTATTTTGCAGCTAAGCAAATGTGAATTTATTTGTCATGACAGTGAAGTGTTATTATTACACATAGAAAATAAGTTTGCTATTTTTATCCTTCTTGCCTGTGTGACGCTTCAGAGAGAAACGGTGTAACTGAATGTGGTAACATTAGTTTTTTCTGGAACAATGTTGTATTTGATTGTAGGTGGTGCTAGCTCATTTTGTGATCACTGGAGGCATGGTCTTGTGCTCTGAAGGAATTGCCTGTGTGACGCAAGCTGCCATCTTAGAAAGTTAATAACCGTCAACCGAGAGTAGTTCATACATTTGGCTACAAAAGACGTGACTAGTAACGGATGGCAAAAGAAACAATAATTTACCTGAGCTGTGAATCTGAGTTTGCAGTCTATATTGAATGTGATGAAGGTTAGCTCCTCAGTCTGATAACAATAAGAACGAGCACCAACACAGTTGTTCCAGACACATAAAGATAACGGAGGCCAGTATCACTTATACCCCCCCAATATTTAACACTGTTAACCACTGCTATCAATTTTAAAATTTTTAGACTTTAAAAATAGCAACTAATTTAAGTGAACTTAAAACAATATTTACATAAATCTATTTTAATAAATGCCCTATTTAACTACATGTGCCATTCAGCAAGTAGGAGATATACAGAAATTGAATAAAGTTATCATACACTAAATTCCAAATTAAATATTGATGAATCCTTAAAGCTAAAACGGTTATTGATTTGCTCTTTGTTTCTTTTGTTGTTTGAATAACTGACATCAGAGCAGCTGGTTATTAAGTTATTTTGGTTGCTACTACTTTAAGAGCTGCCGCTGCTGAATGTGGAGCGGATCTGACATGCTTCATATTTTCTCACAGTGCGCGCTGCCGCATCTGTGCATGCAATTGCAGAGCATGTGCTATGAGCCCATTTTAATGGCAGACATGACAGGAAGATTTTACTGACATATGGCTTGACAACATCTTATCTGACCGCAGTTCACTGTTGTTCTACTGAAGCTCCTCGCCACCTGTACTGTTTCCTCACTCGTTTGACTAGCGCCTGGTGCTGAGGCGAAGTGGAGTGTACATCTGAAAAGTGTTACGTTTGATGTGGTCATAAAGTTGTTCTGCATCTAATCATCTGTGTTAACGCACTAATTTTGATAGCACTACTATATATACAGTAGTGGCCAAAATTATTAGAACACTAGTATTTTCACC
>NW_015506734.1:52426-52990 GCF_001515645.1 Sinocyclocheilus grahami
TTTTAAACTCCAAACTACTTCAAACTGAAAACCTTCAAACTTCAAGCTTTTTAGAACCTTTTTCAAACTTTCTGGTCTGCCTTTCTCAAGCCAGCTTCAAAGTTTGCCTTGACAACTTTTTTTATTTTGTTTTATCTAGTTTATTGTTTTGTCCCTCTTCCCAGTGTCTCACTCTGATGTTTTGCTCTTTTTGTCTTTTGTAGTTTCATTGACTGTTTCTCGTTACTACTTTCTCACAAATTTTAAAAGTGTATCAAATAAATTCACAGTGGATGATCTTGGGTCATTGAGATGTTGTTATGAGGGTGTCACGGAATGCCAGGAGGAAACAAGGTAAGTTCCATGTGCAGTTTATTGAAAATAATAACAGGACAAAACGTTGCAAAAGGTAATCCAAAACCTGACACCGACAACACCAACTAAGAAGACAATACAATCCAGACACAAATGACAGACAGAGAAGGCATGATATATATAGCTGGGTTAATGATGAACAGGTGTTACCGATAAAACCAGGATTAGTGAGCAGGGGACTATGGGAAATGGAGTTTAACACAAACAACG
>NW_015506734.1:54025-64362 GCF_001515645.1 Sinocyclocheilus grahami
CTGTGTGTTTCGTTGTGAAAGCGAAACTACTTTGTTTGGCCTTCCAAAAGAGGACATAATGTTTCTATAAAGTGGGGCAGTTCCAACTTTGCAAGGACAGTCTGGCAATTCTGACTCACAGCCTGTAAGTATGTTTTTTATATTTAAAGAATTTGCCACTAATGATTCAAACACGAGTTTGAGCAGTGTAGAGTAGCGCTTGTTGTTTGTCATTTCTCCGATCACAAATGCAGACATGGTTTTATATTTACGTGGTGCAAAACGCAACGCAAAGCATAACAACACAGTATAAGTCATTATAATCAGTAATTATGTCCCCACTGGATGCAACAAATGCCTCGTTTGTAATGGGTTTTATTGGTTTTGTCTCGTCTTTGTCTGTGGAAACACAGTAACATTTCCGTCACACGCTTAAGGTATTCGGCCCACGCTTAAGGTATTCAGCCAATCACAATACACTGGATGGCTGGCCAATCAGAGCAGACCTCGCTTTTCAGAATGATGAGCTTTGTAAAAATCAAAATATTTCAGAAAGGCGGGGCATAGAGGAGAGACAATAATGTACATTATGTGGAAAATAATGTTTTTTTTAACCTTAAACCGCATAAACATATTGCATTACACCAAATACACAAAATAATGTTCTTTTTAGCAGCATCATATGACCCCTTTAAGATGGCTTGAGAAAGCTAACCTACTGAAATGCTATTTAAGCTTATTCTCATTATTCTTCTGAGACTTTATCAACATTCCGAAGATCTGGTCTGAGTTTGGAGGTTGTAGAATTAAGCCGGTTCAGACTACATGATTTTAGCCTGATTTAGGCACAATCTGATTGACGTAGGGTGTTGTGGGGATTCGTAAATGACAATGGGCACCAGGATGCAAGATTAAATAATTTCATCTTGTGTAATGTGCCATAGTGGACGACAACCGATGCCACATCTGGGACACTTCACAACGTCTCCACAGAAAGACTAGCATGTTTTTTGGAATTCAGTCACATCTGTAACACTGGCCAATAGGAGCACAGAAGCACCTTCATACATGTTTTCAAACAACCTGAAATGAAAGAGAGGCAATGGCATCATTCCTGCTAGGAGGAGTTTTACAATGGAGGAAATGTTCATGGAGCTGTGGTAACAATACTCCTGAATTCATGATTTTTGCTTGAGGGATGACCGCAACAGAGTGAAAAAGGGTATAATAAAAAATATATATATTTGACCTCAGTTCTCTTTGACAGTACTCTTCATGCAATCCAGATTTGTGTCCACTGTCAGGTTTTCTTTCTTTTTTGGGCTTTTCTGATGACAAGACAGAGCAAAACATGCCGTTTGCTAGCCATTGTTTGTTTATACTCATGGCACCTTCTGTCAAGTCCCGCTGTATCGATGATAGCACGCGGAGCGTTAAAGACTGCATGCAATGAATCATCGGGTACCAACGTGTAGTCTGGCATGTTTCTTATTCACGACACGACAAGATTTTAGGAGTCAAAACTGCGTAATCTGACACAGCGACCTTTGTAACCGATAAAAAATATTGTGTGGTCTGAACCACCCATTAGTGTGCAATATCTTTTCTAACTGATCAGACTCATGGCTTTCATAACAAATGAAGATTAAAAATCATAAAAAGCCTATTGATTTATATTGACGAAATGTTAAAACGAGCCAAGACTACTCAAACTCATGGATACTCAAGCAACTGCACAGCAACACCTCAGCAACCACCCTGCATATCCTAGCAACCAACCTGGGTACCCTAGCAACCACATAGCAACATCCTAGTAACCAACTTGAGTACCCTAGCAACCACTTAGCAGCACCCTAGCAACCACCCTGGGCACCATATCAACCGCATAGCAACACCCTAGCAACCAAACCGAGTACCCTAGCAACCACCCAGAATTCCTTAGCAAATATACAGACATCCTATCTATCTGTCTATCTATCTATCTATAGCCTTCAAAACATTCAAACTTTAATCTTTAAAACTATTTTAAACTCCAAACTACTTCAAACTGAAAACCTTCAAACTTCAAACTTTTTAAAACCTTTTTCAAACTTTCTGGTCTGGCTTTCTCAAGCCAGCTTCAAAGTTTGCCTTGACAACTTTTTTTTATTTGTTTTATCTAGTTTATTGCTTTGTCCCTCTTCCCAGTGTCTCACTCTGATGTTTTGCTCTTTTTGTCTTTTGTAGTTTCATTGACTGTTTCTTGTTACTGCTTTCTCACAGATTTTAAAAGTGTATCAAATACATTCACAGTGGATGATCTTGGGTCATTGAGATGTTGTTAGGTGTCAACATCTGCAGAACTCAATCTTCATGATTTTTTTATATTTTTTATGCACTATGCTTTAATTTCACATCATGCTGCACAGTCGCAAACCTTTCAGTGATTTCTCTGATGACTTGGACAGTTTCAGTTGAAATAAAATAAGTGTTTCATGAATACCTATTATAACTTTTCAAACTGGCATCAATCATATTAGTAAAATAAATAATACATCGTAAGTAGTCCTGCTGGGCTATTTATGTCCATGAGTTTTCATCATGTGTCTGAAAATGTTTCACAGCAGCACAAACTCATTAACAAAATATGTAGTAGCGTTTAACTAACAAAACCTCACCTTCAATTCCTTCCTTCGTTTGAACTGAGAAAAACCCTTGAAATGAGAAAGACGGAATGATGCTTAGTGTTTAGCAACCTAAATTGATTTTTATTATGAGTGTAAACTTACATTGTTAGATTTACACTTAAAACATGCAGCTAGTTAAAATTCAGTATGATCTCTAAAATCTTGTATTAATGTCTTACACAATTTAGCTCCTCATATAAAAGTATAATGTTTAATGGTATTTAGATAACATTAACCGAGAACAATGCATTCAATTATAATTATGGTCTTCTGTTAAGTGGTTCTCTGTCTGAAAGATATAGCTAAAAACAGACTGTAGGTCAGTAAAATATTAGACAGATTGTATGTTTTACTTACCCAGTAAAAACAACAAACTCTTGTAGAAAACCCTCAAGTTCATTTTAGGTGGTTCGTGATTCTTTCTGCTTTCATTTGAGAATGTTTGAATGAAAGCTGTTCCTGGGAGAAACACATTAGTTTAACTCTCTTATCAGTCACATGATCTTGTTTCTCCTCCCACTTTTCTCCCTGACTGGAGCTGGAAAAATGTTTACAAAAAAAAACAAAACATCAATTCATCTAAAAGCATCTCGTAGCAACAAAACAAGTGAACACATTTTCACTGAAAATAATGGTAACTTGCAACTTGTAACTTTTGATATCATTAATGATATCAAAATGTCTGTGGTATTGAATGTTTACATTTATCTCTTCAACAGACACTTATATGTAAAGCAAGTCAAGGTTTGTATTAATTTTTGTTTTCAAATTCAGTGGCATCACATTTTCACCCTAATGCTGTCATTATTCCAAGTCATTCTAACCTGTACGCCTTTCTTTCAGTGAAACACCAAGGTTTAAAGTGAATGAGGACTGAAGCTGTCAAGCTCCAAAATAAAAAAAAGAAAAGAATAAAAAAACACTTTATTTTGATGGTCCCTTTTGAACATTCTGTTGACAAAAAAGTAACATTGCATCTACATGTCAACTAACTCTTATCAGAGTATTAGTAGCCTGTGTGCTTAATATCTGCTAACTCTTGATTATCATGGTCTCCCAGCAGACATTCTACTGACTATAAGTAACTTTGCAAGTACATGTCAACTTAATCTAACCCTAACCCTACCAGTCTACTAATACTAACTCTAGTGAGACTTAGTAGAAATAGGTGCAACATTACTTATAGTCAACAGAATGTGTTAAGGGGACCATCAAATTAAAGTGAAACCAAGTATTCAATTAGTCTTTTCTTTCCCATCTCAAGGACTTCTCAGGATCAACAGATGTTTGCATTTTGTTTGTTTTTTGCATGTAGGCTGCCTGGCAAAGCTACCTGAAAGCACACCAACACTGTTTGCATCTGGTCTGACATGAGAAGATATATTTCTAAAAGACACAAGGCTATTGTTAAAAAAAAAAGTTAAATATTAAAATGTGAATATTAGCATTAGGTGTTCATATAGCAATGTAGTAAATCTTTATCACTCTATGCGATTTGCATCTGCATCTACTGCTGTTCACTTAGAATGTCACTTGTTTTTCTTTTTCACAGTGAGATTTTTTTTTGTGGAGTCATTTGCTTAGAAAGCATGTTCCAAAAACCAAGAACATTAATGTAAATGTTCCCAAATAGTTTATTCAGAGGAGCACGAGCGTGTGAGGAAGTGCACTATGACTGCGTCTGTCCCGGCATCTTGGGGTTTGAAAGAAACCAGGCCATCATTATTTTTGTTTTCATTTTCAAGCTCCACCTACAATAATCTGCCACAAATCTTTCTTCACGTATTTCAACAAATGTCTGCTTAGTGTTTCTCTTGTCCCCAATGTCCCGCAATTATTTTGACAAGGTATGTAGAGTTCTTTTGCCTATGTAAATTATGTTGATGTCATTTTCTTGTGGAAAGAAGCAAAGAAAATAACACTTAATGGAGATTGTAAGATACTTGAATGACAGGACGAGGTTGCCCATTTGTTTGCCAGGTCTGTAGCACAGCACATAGTCATAAGCTCCAATGATCAAACTCCAACGTAGCATCCGTGGTGAAAGGATGGCAGGCATTGGCTTGGAATGGTGCAAGAGTCCAAGCAGGGGCTTGTGGTCTGTAAAAAATCACAAAGTGGCGGCCTGCTAGGTACTGGTAAAACTTTCTGACGGCGAAAACAACCGCCAATGCTTCCTAATCGATCTGGGCATAATTCCGCTCAGTGGTGGTCATTGTTCTGGAGGCGAAGCAAATGGGCTTTTCCTGGCCATCACGCTGCAAGTGAAACAATAAAGCCCCAAGCCCATAGGGCGAAGCATCACAAACCACTGCCAGGGGTTTCTTTTCATCGTAATGTGCCAGCATCTTATCCATTTGCAGCAACTGTTTTGCCTGAACGTATGCCGTCTCATGCTTCACTCCCCACTGCCATGTAGCGGACTGGTCAAGGCTCCAGGACAGTGGCCTTGTTAGGAAGAAAACAGCTGTAAAAGTTAAGAAGCCCCAAGAATGCCTGGAGCTCTGTCTTGTTCTGTGGAGGCGGGGCCTTTTGTATAGCTTCCAATTTTTCACAGATTGGTTTGATGCCATCCTTATCCACATGAAACCCCAAAAACTCCACTTGGGTAGCTGCAAAAATGCTTTTCTCTTTTTTAGTCGCAAACCGGCTTCAGCAAAGCACTTCAGTACAGCCCGTAGCCGTGTGTTGTGTTCCTCCATGGTTTTGCCTGAAATTAGGATGTCATCCAGGTATGGCTGGACACCTGGGATTCCTGCAAGCAGGGTGTCTATAAATATTTGAAATATTGAAACGGCTGTTGACACTCCAAACTGCAATTGTCGAACCCGGAAAAGTCAGCGGTGAGTGTTAATAGTCAGCAAGTCGGCTGCTTTGTCATTCAATGGAAGCTGCTGATAAGCTTGTTTCAAATCAAGTTTAGTGAAAACTACTCATCCTGCTAGATTTGAGAACAGTTCAGACGCTGTGGGTATGGGGTACACATCAGGCTTAACAGCCGTATTGACAGTACAACGATAATCACCGCAAATTCTCAAACCATCATCTTTTTTTTGCTACAGCCACTATGGGTGTAGTCTCAGCCTCAGATGGCCCACGGACCGTTGGCTAAACGTCTGATGCATATGGCACACAAAAGTGGAAACACTTCAGGAGTTTCGAAGTCATCATCAGATTGGTTGAATTATACAGGATTTCCGGGAGACATGTGGGAGACATTCTTTAACGTTCTGCCTGGAAACAAAGATGCCGTGAAGCCAAACCCCCTCACGAAAGAAGAAAGCCGTCGTGTTTACAACTGTGATGACGAGCGCTTATCAGGATCAACTAAACGCTGGATTTTCAAAAGTATGTGAAAAATTTAAATTCCGCGGCATATAATCTTTAAAATATGTCTGAGAGTTTTACACATCTGTTATTGTGGTGACATTTCCAAGCCCCAAAACGTGACGATGAATGAAACGAACTGTGATTGGTTGTTTGACATGTCAGTCAAACGGCCTCATGGGCGGGCCTTTGCCAATAAAAGCTGCCATGGATTCCAGACCTTCAGCCATCAGTCTGAAGGTCTGGCTACACGAGACTACTATGGGTGTGGCCCACTTTGCATTCTGCACAGGTTCAAAAATTCCTTGAGCCACCAATTTATCCAGCTCTTCATCAAGCTGTGGCTGCAAAGCAAAAGGAACTGGACGGGCTTTGAAGAAACGTGGCGTAACTGTGGAATCAATGTCAATTGAGATTGGGGGCGTCCGGCAAACTCCAATGTCCTGAAATACCTCATAATATTCAGCCAGTATTTCCTCTATGAACTGAAACTGTACTCTGTGCACTCCTTCAACCGATATTCCAAGGGCATCAAACCAGTCCCGTCCCAGCAGACTAGTGCCCTGACCCCTGATGACAAACAAAGGTAGTGTGTTTCACGTTGCTTTGTACATTACGTCCACAAATATTTTCCCTTTCACTTCCAAAGTTGCTTGTGACCACTGCTTTAGTACTCCAATGTCTGCATCAATTTCAGGGGGTTGAGAAGGCCACAGTGAGTGATAAGTATGCTCACTAATCAAGGACCATGCTGCTCCTGAATCCACTTCCATTGTGTGTGCTTGTTTGTTCAGTATCACAGTGGCCAAATATGGCTTCTGCCCCCTTTTTTTATTTGGTAGTGGAGCTGTAAACAGAGTACTCATTCCGCTGGTCGAGAGTTATGATGTTTGTATGTCGTTCTGCTGTGATACCGGCTGGATCCTTGTCACTATTGTGTAGGATCTCCTTTGAACAGAACAGCACATTCCTTAGCAGAAGTTAAGGAGTCTCCTCTCAACCATGTGCGAGTCATAAAACTGAACCGTGGTCAGCTCAGGCGCCAATTGTCTCAAATAGTTCCTGTCCCGCTCGGCTTATCTTTGCAAGAAACACAGGAAGAGAGTGATTTACAAAACTACATCCTGGGTCTGCAAGCACTGAGACAGCAATAACTGACCCCTGCATCTGGACTTATTTAAGCAACATAACTTCAGTGTTGTCTCGTGACTGGCTTCAGCATAAATAGAATTCTAATAAACAATGGAACAAAGAATGTTGTATCTGGAAATGTTCTAGCGACAGACACTCCTGGACCCCATGACCGTTTAACGCATACATTGATAATCTCATCAGTTGAAAAGACAGATTTACATTGACACAGATGCTCAGCAGATCTACACCACGTGACTTTTTTGCAACCTCCATTGACCTCAGGACTTTATCTGTCTATATTCCAGAAAAACGCTAATTTCTCCTATTACAGACTAAGGAACATATAACTTACAACAGACAATTCAAAAGACAATAATTTAAAAGTATAAAAGGGCAACTAAATTCACAAATAATATGTTTTATGTCTTATATATGCTTGATGTGTTTGTTGTAACCTATGAAGTTTAATCAATGCTTTATAACCCTTTTTTTAGTAAATAAGGTTATTAACGTGTATGCCAGATATCTGTTATTTGATGTTGAACGAAAGCTTGTTTTATTTCCAAAATGTTGATGTGAATGAAATCTTGATATTCGGTATCATACAAATGTCACAACACTTTATAGAAGTATCAACAAACTCTTCTAGGACATTTCCTCCACATGATGGATTGAACAGCAGGATAATTTATGCATGAAAAGGAACCGTGCAGGGCATGGCCCCGCCCTGCAGCCAATGTCTGATTGGAACAATGATCTGTGGGACGGACTTATGCAGCTTGATCAAAAACCCAATGTTCGAACAGATTCAATGCATTTTCGCCTTTGTGTTAATCGCGCTCTACATTTACATTTAGCAGACGCTTTTATCCAAAGCGACTTACAATTGGGGGATACATAAAGCGATTCTTCTTAAAGAGGCAAACAGACACAAGAAGTGGTTGTAATACCAAGTTCTTAGACATTGTTCAAATAAGTACAAGCTAGAAAGAGAAGGAATAAATAAAGAGAGATACTTTTCTTTTTTTTTATGATGAAGTCAAGTAACTTCGAAATGAGTTTTCAGCTGTCGCTTGAAAATTGTCAGGGATTCAGCATTCCGGATAGGGGTGGGAAGATCGTTCCACCAGCCAGGAGTGGTGAACGAGAATGTTCTGGAAAGTAATTTTGAGCCTCTCTGTGATGGTACCACAAGGCGTCGCTCACTAGCGGATCTCAGACTTCTGAAGGGGATGTAAATTCGTAGTAGTGAGTGGAAGTAGGCGGGTACTGAGCCTGTGGCTGTACTATATGCGAGCATCAATGTCTTGAACTTGATTCGAGCCGCAACCGGTAGCCAGACCAAGGAGATAAAGAGAGGTGTAACATGGGCTCTTTTGGGCTCGTTGAAGACCAGTCGTGCCACTGCATTCTGAATCATTTGTAGAGGTTTGATTGTGCTTGATGGGAGTCCAGCCAGAAGAGCATTGCAGTAGTCCAGCCTAGAGATGACAAGGGCCTGGACTAATTTGCTCTAATTTGCGCACACACGCTGCACCATCAAGCGATCGGGTCATCCAGAACTCAAACATTTCGTTGAAATGTCGTGACTGCCAGAGATCTTCAACAACCTGTCTTGCAAACTCAGACTCTTTCAGAAGAACTGCCAAAGCCTCTGCGTCACAAGGAAACCCCATTCATCACCAAGCTCTCCCAAAAGACATCAGCCGAATGACCAATCAGCAACGCAGTGATTTCCCCTCTGCTGGAGATGAGCCAACAAGGGAAACCCCTCTCAGCTGTCACCAAAACGCAAGTAAACAAACAAAGCTTAATCTCTTGCTGAACTGGTGCTGAACTGATCTTAAGCAGTAAAGATAAGACAAATCTCTGCTTTGTGATTCTCTCAGGTTGCAAGTTAAAGAATTGTAGCGAATATCTTACCATTTTGGGACAAACTCAATCATCATCCTGTGTCTGTGTGTGTGTGTGTTTTCATTAGTTTAGTTTAATGTAATCTAGAATAGCCAATAAAATCCTGCTTCATTATAAGAATCATTGTCTTGGGTCGTGTATTTAAAGTTAAACTTTGCCCAGATCTGGTTATCTTGCTCAAAGATAACACACATACCAATCTTGTACTATTGTCGTTGGCCACATAGTAGTACAAATAGAATTGGTAAGATACACTAAATTCTACTAGACGCTGGATGAATAGTGGATGAAGTGTAAGCTATTCAAATTTGGAATCAGTTCTAATGTTCCCCCTCTGAAAAGAGCTAAAATAAAGAAATTTCCTTACAACTGTGTTTAGTCTTTGTTAAACACACCCGAGCAATGTGTCCTCTTTGTTTACAATAATGGCATACAGCAGTGGAAAACTTACAAGCTTGTGGGATGTGCTGGTCGCCGCACGGTTTATCCCATTTTTGATATTCACTTGTAGCTGCAACTTTGTGTGCTGATGCATGCATATGTGCTGCATAATGAACATCATCTTGAGGCAGTGATTCATGTTGTTGCTGACAAAGTAGAGCATTTAACAATGCCTTTTCCTCTGCCTCTTTAAATGTGAGTGTGTGTTCAGCCAGTAGGCGTCATTGTAGCGCCTCATCCACAACCCCACCCAACACACCTATGTGGGGCCCATAGGGGTTGCAACTGGGCTGATATCTGGGGCCCACCTGGGCTACCCAACTGGGACCCAGCTAATTTTGCATGGTGGCCCCACATGGGTTAGCACAGATGGGCTGATGATGGGCCCTTGATGGGCTCCATATAGGGCCCATATGGGTTAACCAGGTAGCTCCCATTTGGTGTCTACATGAGCCTGCCTACATGGGTTAGAGATGGGAACCAACTAGGTCTTATGTAGGTCTCTTATGGGCCACAACAGGTATACATATGGGCTAATATATTTGTCTGTTTGGGTTACCTTATTTTACATTAAACCCCTAAACCCAAACATTACATTAAATCCACTAAAATTGTAAAGGTATTCAATAAACAGAAACCAGTACTTCAAGCTTCTAAGCAAAGTTTATTTGGAAAAATGTAAACATTACTATTTTAACTTGTACATTTACAACTTTATAAAAAAACTATCTAAAAAAGTTCATGTTAAGCTCCGGAAAAACTTTATTTCTTATAACAACTTCAGAACTTGTATTCTGCATGCTTTATTAAGCAAGGTTTCATTGGAATAATTTGAACATGACCATTACAACTTGTACATTTACAACTTTCTGGAAG
>NW_015506734.1:64372-71134 GCF_001515645.1 Sinocyclocheilus grahami
TTAATTCTAATTTAAGCAAAAACATTTATATAGTCATAACAATTTGTATGATTTATAATAACACCCAAATGCAAACTGATGCAGATTTATATAAGGCAGAAACTCCTGTTTGCATGATAAATATTAAGTATTGTTGTAATATTATTGTATTTTATGTATTGTTAAAAGTACAACAGCCTTATTGTTTACTGTTTTAATCTGTCCCATGCTACCTTATTTACACTAGATTAGTTTACACTAGCTTCTCTGCTATATAAGCCATTTGACCTCATCGTTGCACACAGCCCGGGGCCAAACTTTGCAGTTTAAATATGAGGATTTTGGGGATGGGATCTCGCGAGAAAGTTGTCAGCACAATTAAAGTGGCTGCATGTTTTTTGCTAAATGTCAGTGGAAAATTGTGTACAAATGCAGGAGTGTCAGAATTTTTAGATGTTGATTAAGTAATCCAAGTGTCAAAACAACAACAAAAATTATTTTAAAGACACGTATGTGCACTACATATATCCATGTAATCACCCAATATGGGATTAATTATGTTTGCACGTGTATATTTGATAAAACAAATAGGGTCCCATGTGTAGCCCATTTTGAGCCTTTCACGGGCGTCGGCGACGTGTCGGCGATTCCCTCAGATCGCGTCTTTGATAACTCACACTGCGTGATTGTCATTCGCGTGAACGAGAACCGATTTGCCTCCGATGTCGGGCATTTGTCGGCGATTTCGCGAAAACTCACACTGCGTGATTGTCATTCGCGTGAACGAGAACCGATTTGCCTCCGATGTCGGGCATTTGTCGGCAATTTCGCAAAAACTTTCGGAAAGTGAAAAATCAGGCTAATATCGTGCAGTGTGAACTCGCCATATGCAGCACGGAACTTTCTTTGCGTCATCCTCAATGTCATTTGCATGGAAAAAACATCCCAGTCTTTCTATATATTCTTCAAATAAAAAAATAAAAAAACTCTTTGATACAGCCGAGCATAGTCATGATCGTAGCTAGGCAGCAGTGTATTTTGTTCACTTTTACAGCTGCTTCATTGTCTTGCACACAGTCTGTTTGAATCCACTCGTTGCTAGTGTAAGATACTTGAATGACAGGAGGCTGCTGTAATCTGAAACTTTTACTGAATTCGATGCAATGCAGAAGATAACATACATCTTCAGCCAGCACCTAGAACAGTCTGAAAAAAAATAAACACTACAGAGATAAATAAAATGTGATATTCTGATGGAACAAAAAGGACCAGTGAGTGTTTACAATCAGACCAATTTTTTTGTTGTTGATTTTTTGGATGATAAACGTTTAAGTTGATCTACTGTAGTGTTGGATTCATCAACAATTTCATCAACTGATTTTTAAAAGAGCAAGTATTTATTTTTGTGTATTTTAATGCTATTCGTGTTCAAACGATAAAATATTCAGATGTTTGACAAAAGCAAAAACAAAAGTAGAATACTATATGATATTTAAAATTGAATATTTAAACCTTAAGTATAGTTTTATCAAAACGTAAATGTAATATGTCTGTTGGTATTAAACAACAGTATTAAATGTCACACAACCTGTCTATGTTGCATCTGTGTAATTTGACTTCTACCGAGTATAAGAAATTTCCTGTGAAAAACTTTACAGGAATGCATTTACCAAAAGCATCATTAGCTAACTATGGTTGTGAGTTCCATTGAACTCTATTGGTAATGATGGAACTTGCGACCATAGTTACTTTTGGGAAACACACCCCTGGCTGATTGGATTTGCAACCTTTGATGTCAACAATATGGAAAGTTTTTCACCATTGCACTCTCCTTTAACTATGCATACTCTTTGCATGTAGTTATGTTCTTTGCTGCTGTCTTAAAACCTTAATCCAGGGATCTCCAACCCTGCTCCCTGAGAGCTACCATCCTGCAGACGTCATTTCCAACCCTGCTCCAACACACCTGTCTGTAATTATCAAGTAACCCTGAACACCTTGATTAGCTGCTTCAAGTGTTAGATTGGGGTTGGAGCTGAAATCTGCAGGACAGTAACTCGCCAGGAGCAGGGTTGGAGACCCACTGTACGATATTAGCAATTAGCAAGTTCAAATGGTCTTTGAACCTCTCTTACTGTACGACACAGAACCACTGTTTAGGAGACACAATCACAGATTTCACAATGCTAATATTTTGTCTAGGACAGCCGAACAAAGACAAACATTGTACATTTTCACTCCATTACTTTTGAATCAAGGTCCTCGATGTAGAAATTTACTATTTAGCAGCTTTGAAAGTCAGTGGGTGTTTTTTTTTTTTTGTAGACAGCCCATCAGTAATCACTCTGGTTATGTAAAGCGATTTCCCAGAATGTTTTGAACACTGACCAGTTGCAAATGTGATATTTTTTTTTTACAACAATTCAATAATAAGTAGTTCATATTGTGGTATATATTCAACACAATAATGTTTGATTTAGCAAAATTGTGAAAATGAAAATATTACCTATAAAGTCACAGAAGAACTGTTCTGCATATCCTAACAAAACACAGTGGATGTTTGACTTGAAGCAGCATTGCACAGACTGCTCTGTGTATGACATCCAAATACCAAGAGAGCGATTAGAAAGCATTTTTGTTTGTTAAGTCAATTAAATCTTGCTGTTTTGATTTTTTGTTAAAGCAGTGTTGCTGTTGTAATGTTATACAGCTACAGTTGTGTTGCTGGGTTTTAAAGCAGGTTTGATTTTTTTTCTTATCAGTCTGTGTTTACAGCAATTTCACTTTCCACTCAGTTCAAATGTGGATGAATGGCTACACATAGATGTGTGCACTATCAGAGCTGTGGGAGGTCATTACAATGCTGCTTTTGTGGGGGTGGGTAGGGTTTTTTGCCTATAGGTTTTTAACATTCTAAAAGCTCTTTATTTCAATTATATTACAAGCTAGTTGGTGTATTCATTAGGCATAATGTATTGTAAATTGCTTCAGAGGCATAAGGTAATGCAATTATTACATGCCAAATTAATAAAAGTGCATTGACATAAAAAAGGAAATGTACTTTTGGTACATACAGTAAGTACTTTTAATAGCAAGTACTTCTGTACTTTTACTTAAGTAAAATCTGTCTTTACAACTTTCACTTGTAATGGAGTAATATTTGATCAGCAGTATCTGTACTTACTCTCAAGTAATGGAATTGTATACTTTGTCCAGGAGCCTGAATTTAAATGAAGTTCCAGTCAATCATCGCTGCAAACGTGTATATAAGCAGCAGTTGCTCCACCCCAGTTACAATACTTCTGGCATCCCTCCACCTCCACTTCTTCCCCTCCAACTCTCAAGTAATGGAATTGTATACTTTTTCCAGGAGCCTGAATTTAAATGAAGTTCCAGTCAATCATCGCTGCAAACGTGTATATAAGCAGCAGTTGCTCCGCCCCAGTTACAATACTTCTGGCATCCCTCCACCTCCACTTCTTCCCCTCCATTTATTTTCTTTCTCTTTTCTTTTTCCTCCTCCACAGCGTACATCCACATAGGAGGTTCTTGCTACCCAGTCTTGGCCTTTTTTTTGACTCAAGTCCCATTCGTTTACATGGAGAGGGTGGGGTTTATGACCTGTACTGCAGCCAGCCACCAGGGGGCAATCAAAGAGCCCACAGCTTCACTTTCCAGGACGTGTGAGGCACACCCGGTCTGTATGTGGCATCAGTGTTCTCCTCTGCTCTGGTAAACTGCTCCACTGCCTTTTCTGGGTTTGGCAATGCAGCAGCCACATATCGGAGTTCCTCTATGTTCCAAGGTCGTTCCACCCAGATGAGCCCTCCTTCTCCAAAAAACTGGAGCGACATGTTGAGAGATTCTTCACTTTCCAGTCTGGACTTGGATCTCTTTTTTTTTTCCTTTCCATGGCCCCTGACTGTGATGTCTGAAAGGCAGGAAGATTTTTTTTTTTTACATGTTGAAACAATTTGTTTATCCCATTTCACAGAAAGGCCAGTGGCTCATCACTCTTTGTATCACTGTCATCAGATTAAATATTTTCCTCATCCTGGATTGGGGCAGAAAGGACCTTCACTTTCTGAGCTGCAGTTGTCTGGTGTTACGTCCAAGGACATATTAATTTTGTTTCTGTTATTTATACAAAGGGGTTTATTGCATTTGTATTTTGCTCTCGTTGTAGGGTTGAAAATTATCAAAAAGAGGGTAGAGATCCAAGAAGACTTCAAAGACTTCTGAAAACCTATTCTGAGTAACAAAATGGCCATTTGGCATTCCTGAAGGCACAGAGGTGCTGTTTGTTATCAAGGCCTGTAGGCCAACATGTGTATACATCGGGGTCTGCTAATTGTCACACCTTTTGCACAGTAGGTGAAGCTGTAATCTGCTGATTGGTCAGTTTGAATGTCTCACATTTGGTTTTTAGTCACATGGTCAAGGAAGGGATAAAAGAAGATTGTAACTGTTGCTCTGGGGCTTTCCTTTGCTACCTCTTTTCTTGTCTGCCTACTTTATTTGTTGGAGCTCTTCTTGGGGCTCTGCCCTCTTTTATTCCTCTCTCTATCCCCTCCTCTCTCTATCTCTTTCTCTCAGGTAACATTTTACATACATGCTGGGTACAATTAACTGTTTATGTTTTATCATCCTTCATCTATTTTGTAACCAATTGAAGTGTAACCATAACAAAATACTGTTATTAAACCACTTCGATTATAAATTATGTGCTAACTAGTCTTGATTCAACATTAACATTGAAGTGCTACCTCTTACAATACAATATAGTCACACAATAGCAACCCTCTCCCACATATTTAGCTATTCTAAATGAATAACTATGAGTCCCACAATGCTCAATTCTTACACCACTCTTGTTTAGCCTGTATATGCTCCCACTAAGTCAAATAATGAGAAAGAATCAAATTGCCTATCACAGCTATGCTGATGATACCCAGATTTACCTAGCCTTATCACCAAATGACTACAGCTCCATTGACTCCCTCTGCCAATGCATTGATGAAATTAACAGTTGGATGTGCCAACATTTTCTTCAGTAAAACAAGGAGAAAACAAGTCATTGCATTTGAAAACAAAGATGAAGTTCTCAAGGTGAATGCATACCTTGACTCTAGGGGTCTAACAACTAAAAATCAAGTCAAGAATCTTGGTGTGATTCTGGAGACAGACCTTAGTTTCATTATTCATGTCAAAGCTGTAACTAAATCAGCATACTATCATCTCAAAAACATTGCAAGAATTAGACGTTTTGTTTCCAGTCAAGACTTGGAGAAACTTGTTCATGCCTTTATCACCAGCAGGGTGGACTATTGTAATGGTCTCCTCACCGGCCTTCCCAAGAAGACCATTAGACAGCTGCAGCTCATCCAGAACGCTGCTGCCAGGATTCTGACTAGAACCAGAAAATCTGAGCATATCACACCAGTCCTCAGGTCCTTACACTCGCTTCCAGCTACATTTAGGATTGATTTTAAAGTACTTTTACTTGTTTATAAATTACTCAATAGCCTAGGACCTAAATACATAGCAGATATGCTCACTGAATATAAACCTAACAGACCATCATTAGGATCAAGTCAGTTAGAAATACCAAGGGTTCACACAAAACAAGGGGAATGTGCTTTTAGTTATCATGCCACCCGCAGCTGGAATCAGCTTCCAGAAGAGATCAGATGTGCTAAAACATTAGTCACATTTAAATCTAAACTCAAAACTCATTTGTTTAGCTGTGCTTTTACTGAATGAGCACTGTGCGATGTCCGAACTGATTGCACTGTATTTTATGCATGTATAATCATTTTCTATTTTTAACTGTCTTAAATTCGTTTTAAATACATTTTTTAATCATTTTCAAAGTTTTTAAATTGCTTGTTTTATTCTTGTGATTATGATTTTATAATTATTTTACTTACTTTTATGTAAAGCACTTTGAATTACCATTTGTGTACGAAATGTGCTATATAAATAAACTTGCCTTGCCTTGCCTATTCTAACTGTGCTTATTTCCGCCATTGGTATAAGTAGCAGTGGGTGGTAATAGACAAGAAATGTACAGTTTTATACCATTGCGCTGATAACGTTTCTTTAGTCTTTCGGCAATCTTACAGCCTGAACCACTGTAGGGAAACTACCCTTACACATCAGAATGAGAGCCCAAACATGAACTCGTATTTTGGAAGGAAGCTCACTTGTGGATTATTGTGATGTTTTTTTTATCAGCTGTTTGGATTCTCATTCTGACCGCACCCATTCACTGCAGAGGATCCATTGGTAACCAAGCGATGCAATGCTACATTTCTCCAAATTGTATGAAGAAACAAACTCATCTACAGCAACTCATCTACAAACTCAAGGGCTGTGGGTGAGCACATTTTCAGCAAACTTTAATTTTATGTCAACTATTAATTGATTGTGAATGTGTAAATAATATAGGGCCCTAAGATTTCTGCCATGCAGAAAACAAGGATGGAATAGTGGATTCCAGTCTTAAAAATTTAATTTACAGTATTATGTGGAATGTCATGTAATTTGGCAAACTTTGGATGAATAAATCAAAAGTACACTTAACTTAACTGATTAGTGTCTGTGAATATTGTATAAACAGGCTAAATACACGCTGGAAAAGGAGATCAGAGTGACAAAGAGGAATTATTCTGAAAAAATAAGGACTCGGTTCACTTCCAGCGACTCGGCATCAGTGTGAAAAAGTCTAAAAGAAATCACCAATTACAAGACACCATCCCCCAGCACTGTGGAGAACCAACA
>NW_015506734.1:71246-102191 GCF_001515645.1 Sinocyclocheilus grahami
ACCTGGCAATAAAGCTCATTCTGATTCTGATTCTGATATTAAAGTTCAAAATCACTGCTGTTTAGCATGGAGTTCGGCATTCCGCGTGTGAATGAGCGACAGTTTGTTGTTTGTGGTGTTTTCAGTGTCTGCACATCACAGCAACTTTTCATCCATATTTTCATCCATGTCTTAATTTAAACCATAAACCTGTGTTTTGCAGCACTTTGTTTGCCAAAAAATGAAAGGAAATATTGAAATTTAATTTTATTACATTTTAAAGAATTAATTAAATGGTTAGTTTTACACTAAAACAACTGAATCCAGAAAAAAATTAAAAACAACAGAAACATATTAAACATTTCATAGGACACTATTATTTCTTTACATTGTAATACATTGTTTATAATAACCCTAACCCTAACAAATTATTTATAATAACTGTTAACACTAAAATTACTAGTGTGTAATGGATTAATAATAATATGCATCATATAATTATATAAATCATATAAAATAACTCTAAGTAATTATAATTAAAGCCAGACATTTTTTTAGTACTAGTGACCTTTAATTTGGAGCAAGATAAACTGGGGGAGTGACTTTTTTGTGTCAAACATGTGTCACTTTGCTCACATCTGATTGGTCCAATTTCAGTTTGAGATCTCTAACTCAGAACATAACCTGCTGTGGTTAGCTGTGGAGCGTAAATTACTATGGCAATGAACACAGCTAAAAGCCAAGCCACTTTCATGGTACCTAAAACCCAGGATTGGTGCAAACTAAACTGAAATTTACCTGGCTAGCCAGCTAATCCGGCTTCAGGGTGCAGGCCCCAGGGGCCCGTTTCAATAAGGAGGTTCAACCAACTCTTGAGCTGACTTGCCATGAGAAGGGAAACTGAGTTTTCGGTTTCAGAACAGCTGAACAGAGTTAGTTCAAGCCACTCTGAGTAGGTTGACTCTGAGTTTAGCGTGTGCACCACGACTATGAGAAATCATGATCAACGGAGCTCAGAAATTATGATTCACCATGGCAACAGCACCGACAAAAAGATGTCTGCATACTTCCGAGTCAATAAATAACTTTAATTGTGTATCTTTGCTTTAAGATCTTCTAGATGTTTAGTTCTTGGTATCAAAATGATCTGATCTTTATTCCTCAAACAATGATCTACACTATGTGATCATGAAATGCATCATACTATTTGTAGCATATTTTGGGTAAAACTGCACCAATGCTCCAGACCAGCAATAAACATGCAAATGTGCCATAAACAGAGACAAAGGAAGGTTCTCCCGCTCAAAATTCATGCCTCTGATTGGCCATTCCACTCAAAAGGTGGGTGTGGATAGGAACTATCAAAAGTCATTAGCTTCTTCTTTTGAGACGGACACTATCCAAGACTCCTCAAAACTCTCCTCTTGAGTTTGATTTTCCGGCAGTTTTATCTTCAAGTAACTTTGTTGATCCGCTATGGACTTTCCTATCTTCAGAAGAACCAGAGGAAAACCTCCAGCTCACTCCTAAAGAACTCATCAAGAACCTCCGTTGTCTACCGCATTAGGACTCTTGTTCAGCAACAAAGCCAATGCAAGTAACCGTTTACAACCATTTAGATGCGTGTTTAAGTTTGAGCCCCTTTTAAGGTGATTTTTGATTATTTGATGATTCTCATTAGATTGTGGTTAATTGATGTAAAATACTGCCATTCTTTTGCTCTTCTCTCTCTCTTCCTTACTTTTCTTCATTCTGTATATATGTGTTGTGCTTAGTCTCGTTGTACGTTAGCTTTAGTTTCATTTATTAAATCCCTTATATTCATAATTTATTGTCTCTGTGTGCTGCTCACAATTCAGAGTCACTGAAGGTTGATCCCTTGCTACATGCTAAGTTAATGCTAGTACTGTATGAAGGAAAGGTATTCTTTCTTGGCCAGGAAAATAATCTTTCCTTGAATTGATAAATTATTATTTTGTCTGCTTGGTTATTAATAATTAGCTCGGTTTATGTAAAATGCACTTAAAATGCACTTAAATGCACTTGTTTCCTCCAGGAAACAAGACTGAATACCTTATATAATTTTTCATCTAGAGAAATTGCATCTTAACATAATAATTTTTACATATTTGTACTTGAAATGAGATTAAAAAAATACAAAATAAGAAAAGCTTTTTTGCAGCAATAATGAATGAATGAGGTATTTAAACATTGCTTATGCTTTAAAAAGGGGGAGGAGACTGTAAGAAACTCTGGGCTTGACTTACACTGCTTTTACAGGTTTGACAAACCTCCCATTCTGAAACGGAAAACCCAGAGTTTCCCTAATTTCAGGGTTAACATACTCACTTTAACCTCCTTTCTGAAACGGGCCTCTGGAGTGAATACTTTTTTTGGTGGACGATTACTGCAGTTCTCACACAGCCACAAGGAGGCACTGTAGACCTAGTTCAGAGTAGCATGTGCCTGTTGTCATATTTGTACAGGGCGATTTTATCACTGGCCATAGCTACTGTGCAGTGATCTGACATTTATGTAGACTACATATTCTGTCTTTTTCTCTCTTGTATAAGAATGTTGGGGTCAAATCAGCTCTGGAGTTAAAACAGGATATATCGTGCACCTCATATTCACGTATAATTGAAGAGTGCGGCTGACAGGACAGGAACGTTTGTTTTTCTAAGTTTTACTGACATATAGCCTAACAATCTCATCAGACCGTAGTTCACTGTTGTTCTACTGAAGCTCCTTGTCACCTGTACCCTTTCTGCACTCGTTTGACTAGCGCCTGGAGCTGAGGTGAAGTTGACATGCGTGTTGTGGTCATAAAGAGATACAGCAGTTCCGTGTTTTGATAAACGCATTTCTCGTCAATTAAAAAAGAGACATAAACTGCAGTTGTGAGTGGGGTGGCCAAGCTTAGTCAAGTCAAGTCACCATTATTTATGTAGCGCTTTGAAAGTAATTCCTTACCTTACAATATTATTGTCTCAGAATTGTAATGCTTTACATGACTCCTGTATTACTTTTGAGTTACTTTCACCAAAATAACTACAGAAGTAGAACTTAACATTCTAAAAGGACAAAATGTACTGCAGAACATTTTACATACAGTAGAGGGTGATATGGTGTAGCATAATGACTGTGGGCTATCCAGGCTACTAACAATATAGTTTATAATTGGCGTATAAGTGAAGGCTCAAGACAATGCAAGAAAGGATGACAGCCAGAATCACAAACGATCCAAGTCTGTTACAGTTTTTCTCAATTGCTTTGGCTCAATTCTCGAATGAAACTTTTTTTTCCCCGAAACAATAAGTTCAGATCTCTGAACAATTAGCTTCTTGTTCACATCAGATTGGAATTTCTTATTGATTTGAGCAAATTGCAAATGCTTTGGCACATGTGTGCAAACAGTAAGTACAATTGTCTGCAGTTTGCACAACAACTAATTGCATATGGCTTGTTGATCAAAACTGATGAGCCGATTCTCACTTAAACTGTCAAACTCTTCACAACCTTTCAAACATTTTTCATCATGTAAGCCATCACATTCAAAACGTTCCATTCAATTATGAAAAATTGGTATACACGCATGTATATTCCATATGGGTAAATATGTATTTTTTTTGTTTGTTTTACAGTATGTAAAGCATTTTTATAAACAACAATAATGTAAATGCAAGCCTATTTGTACATTCTATAGAACCGCACAACAACCTCGCGCTGGTGGCAGAGCAGCAGTATTTAACCATCAGCAAGAACAAGAAATTTGCAACATGGTCATAGTCAACAATTCCATCAGGCTAAGAGATCCAAAGTGCAATCATAAATGACAATAATGTCTTCGCAAATATAAATTCTGTCAGCATTTCCACCATAGACAGAGTTTTGAAAAGACATCAAATGACTATGAATCAACTCTACAAGGTGCCATTTGAGAGGAATAGTGAAAGAGGGAAGGAGCTGCGGTACCAGTATGTCCAGGTAAACTATTGGAGTGCACTTAGTGAGCTCTACTGTACTTCTAAGATGCCTGTATTACTTGAAGTTTTAGAAACCCATAAGAAGAGAAAACATTTATTGAACTCTAGAATAAAAATTTACTTTATTTTGTTTCTGTGTTTCTTCGTAGAGAATCATGGAGTTAGAAGGACATGAAACAACACACATTCTTGTTTTTGTGGACGAGGCCGTGTTCAATCTGTCCAAAGGCCAGAGACGTGGTTGCAATCTCATTGGACACCGAGCCACAACTGACACACCAGGCCAACGTGGGGCCAATATTACAATGTGTGCAGCCATTTCAGAGAATGGTGTGAGCACACATATTCCACACATTGGGCCCAAATATCAGATTTTTTTATAAAACCTTCATTTCCATGGTTGACTGTCATGTTGGAAAAAACAACTAAACATTTTGACCAGTGTGGCTCACACGATGACAAAAATACTTTATTTTGGTGGCCTTGGCCAAATTACTGACACGAAAACTAGGTTTTGAAGCATGAATGAAATGTTTTGGGTAACTACATTTTGAAGACCTGCAAAAAAGTTCTGAAGTTCCAGCAAACAGTTGTGACATTTGCACTCACAGTTTAGAGAATGTTAAGATTGTTTCGAAAAATGTTCCAAAGCAATTGAGCAAAACTGTAAAAGTATGGTAGAGGCAGGGTGCGAGCTACGGGGGAGCTCAGCTCCCCTTAATAAGACATAGGCTCCCTTGAAAACATGATTTGTGAAATTTTGGGGGGTCTCAAAAAATATTGACAATGTGTTATTTTGACGTGCAATTTCAGTTTTGTGTAATGTGATCATCGTGGATTATGTGTAAAATTGCAAAAATATAATTAATGCATGATGGCGATTTAAACCTAATTCACTTCAATAAAGATAACTATAAATGCTATTCTTGTCATGAGCATCAAGGTGTGGGGGCGCTGCAGTGCTCCTTTGACAGCTCTTTGGTCTTGGCCATGGTGGAGTTTGGAGTGTGACTGTTTGAGGTTGTGGACAGGTGTATTTTATACTGATAACAAGCTCAAACAGATGCCATTAATGCAGGTAACGAGTGGAGGACAGAGGAGCCTCTTAAAGAAGAAGTTACAGGTCTGTAAGAGCCAGAAATCTTGCTTGTTTGTAGGTGACCAAATACTTATTTTACCGAGGAATTTACCAATTAATTCTTTAAAAATCCTACAATGTGATTGTCTGGATTTTTTTTTCTCATTTTGTCTCTCATAGTTGAGGTATACCTATGATGAAAATTACAGGCCTCTCTCATCTTTTTAAGTGGGAGAACTTGCACAATTGGTGGCTGACTAAATACTTTTTTGCCCCACTGTATATAGTGCTTGCATAAAGCAAGTAGTGCATATACTAGCTGTTATGTATCTTTGTAAGTCATTGTAAGCCAATGCGCAAGCGCATGACACCCCCCCAAACCCCCTCCCCCCATTATAAAAAAAAGGCTCCCCCAAAGTACACGGTATAGTTTGAACACTGGGTAGCGGTAAAGTGATTATCTGGCAATATCTGTGAATAGCTTGGGTATATTCATATTAGACACAACATGACTAAATGAACAGTATTCTGCCATCTTCACCCATTAGCTGCTTTTCCACTGGCCAGTGTGAGCCAGGTGGGGCTAATAGCCTCGAATCTCGAGCACAGCTAGAGGCCGAAATCATGCCACGTTTCCACTATAGGGCCAGTAGCCTTGCGGCACTCCTGTAAAAAATAAAAAAGCCAAAATAACTGGTATAAAACCGACAGAAAAACACGTCGAATTTGTAGAAGTAATTACAGTAGAAGATTTTGGAGGAAATTTCAGAAACAAAGATGTTTGGAGGAAAAAGAAAATAAATGTAGTTCATGGAAGTGAAAACCTCTTGTGCCCGGATGATTTAATCAAAATTGACAGGCTAGGAGTTGTTGATCAAAATAAAGAAATAGAAAGGATAGTAAGAGAATCAGAAATGAGTAATAAAGGGGAGCTGGAAAAAATTCTGAGGAAATATACGAATAGTTATTCAAAAAGCAAGAATGACTGCGGCAAGGTCCAACCACAATATGAACATGTGATTCAAGGAGGAATTCCCCCTCCTCAGAGACAATATAAAATTAACAGCTTAGCAGAAAAAGAAATTGCCGAGACAATTAAAGAGCTGACAGAGCAAGGAATTACCAGGAAGCTGCCAAAAGGTGAATTATCGCCCACTAACACTCCGTTGCAGGCAGTGCCGAAAACTGATGGAACATGGAGATTAGTTACTAATTATAAGGCCCTGAATAAAGTTACCATACCTGATAATAGATATTTAATTAACTGCGGTGAAGTGAGTGCAGAAATAGGCAAGGAGAAAAACTGGCTGTCAAAAATTGATTTTGGAGTATCCCTCTGGCAAAGGAGAGTCTATTAAAGACTGCTTTCACTTTTGGAAGTGACCATTACGTATGGACAAGAATGGCCCAAGGGTTGAGAAATGCTCCGAATGAATTTCAAGCCGCCATAAAGAAAATATCAGGAATTCCAGTTACAGCATATATTGATGATATTTTGATATCGTCAACGAATGTGGCGGAACACCTGAGACTGCTAGAACAGACGTTAGACAGAATAACAGAGGCTGGTTTAAAACCTAGCCTGAAAAAGATGGAAATCGGAAAACACGAAGTAGATTTCCTAGGATTTAAACTGGGTAGAGACACAAAAGCTCTAACAACGAGCACCAGAGTAAAGCTAGAGGAAATGGAAAAGACAGGGCCCCCTCAGTCCAGGAAACAGCTGCAATCGCTGCTAGGCACCCTGAATTATATCAGGGAGTTAATACTCAAATATTCTAGGGAGGCAAAAGTTCTCTATCAGGGGACAAAAGAAGGAAAGTGGCAGTGGACAGAGCAAATGGAATGTGCCTGTCTGAAATTAATCAGAATGGCCCTTAACAGTGGTGCACTGGAAAGGCATGACGAGGCAATTCCCTTGCAAGTTGAGGTTTCAGAGACAGAGGATGAGGTCACACTAACACTCTCAAATGAGGAAGGAAAGTGCCCTATCGCCGTTCTCATGCATCAGCAGGAAGCTGCAATGAAACGTTACCCAGAGAATGAGGCAGAAAGGGTGCTGGCTTCTGTGACAAAGCGTATTTTGCAATTGAGAGCAATAGCAAAAGAACAACCAATAATAATTTTTTCCATGGCTGGAGAGCTCTCCAGGTTAAAGAAAAATCTGGTGATGAACCAGGCTCGCATTCACAGTCATCGATTTGACCAGTGGAGCCTGATTCTGAACGATAATCAACTGGACTGGCGAAGGAAAAAACAGAAAAGGGAAGAAAAAAATACTAAATATCACAGAAACCACAAACATCTCCCAAAATATTTTACTGATGGCAGTGAAAGGGCAGGGAGAGTACAATGGGGCTATTTAGTCAAACAACACGGGCAGCTGATAACCTCGCAGAGTGGTGAGATCGAAGGGACCGCCCAGTTAGCAGAGGTGACAGCTGTGGAGCGAGCACTTCAAAAGGCCGCTGAGTTAGGGCATAATGAAATTTTTTTAACCAGCGATTCTGAGTATGTCACGGATGGCATCAATAAAGAACTAGAGAAATGGAAGGCTAATGATTTCCACACTGCTTGAAGCAAGCCCATGGCGCACAGGGAACAGTGGAAAAGCATAGCTGCTCTGTTAGAAAAAGTAACAGCCCACACTTATCACCAAACAAGCCACACATCACAGGCAACTGAGGCCGCTGAGGGAAACAGGCAGGTGGATAAGATGATAGGACGTGTGAAACTTCAGGAAGTAACAGAGTTATTTCAAAAGTTACATGATGAATTAAACCATCCGAGTGTAAATATGATACAAGTGGAACTTAGATTAAGGAATCTAAATATCCCAAACTGGCGAACTCGCTATAAGGAAGTGAGGAAAGAATGCCAGGTCTGCAAAATATTTATGACAGCGAAAGGCTGCATAGAGAGCAAACTACCAAAAGATTTTCCAGGGCAGGAAGTAAGCATTGACTTCGCGGGTCCGCTGAGGCCGTACACGCGCAGAGGAAACTGTTATTTTCTGCTTGCTATTGACAACCATACCAAAGACAAAATGGTCTAGCCCATGAAATCTGCACTCGAAGAATAAGTAGTGGAATGCTTGAAAGAGTGGATTAAATGGCGCGGGAAGATGGTCAGTATCAGAGCAGATAATGCACATAATATAAGCGGTAAACTAATAGAGGATTTCTGTAAGGAGAATAAAATAATACTAGTGAAGAGCATACCCTACAGGCCCGAGACTAACGGGATCGCAGAACGTGCTATTATGTCTGTTAAGGAATGGTTTGGAAAGAACAAAAACCTTGGCGAATGGGATAATGGGATAGATAAGTGTTTATTGCATCTCAACAGGTGTAATACAGTGAACTTGAAGGAAAGGGAAATTGCTGAGAATTCGAAGTTTGAAGTCGGAGACGAAGTCATTATTACCAGGAGAAGGAAGGTAGGCAAGTTCACAGAGGGCTCGGGAGTAATTGATACAGTTAAATCAATAACGGGGTCCAATATGGTCGAGTTACAGAATAACGGTATTCTGAGTAACAAGGATCTAATAAAGAAATAGGAAATGGAAGCTTGAAAGAGTGGATTAAATGGCGCGGGAAGATGGTCAGTATCAGAGCGGATAATGCACATAATATAAGCGGTAAACTAGTAGAGGATCATAAATCGAAAGGGCTTAATATGGGTGGAGCACGGTAAACATGGATCAAGAGCATTTTTATGGCTAGAACCGGAGATGGAGAGATTTCTAGGCTTTGACGGAGTAAGTGACAAAGTCGTAGAATCCGCGGTAAGACCATATTGCTGTATAATATGCAGTCAGTAATGCGCCCTGCCAGCCCTGTCTTTATGCGATGAGAAGAGAGATATTAGGGTTGAATGGACGATGTATCGACAAACTCACACTGAATTAGCAGGAATCCTTATCTGTGCAGATTGTCGACCTGGCCATCCATAAATCCGGATAGACTCGTACAGAGTGTCCGGGAATTTTGGCGAACGGTGTAACTGTACTTGGAATGGCAAGATTTCGTGGTTTTGTCTGATCTGCAAGGAAAAAGAATGGACTTTAATGTCCTCACGGTCGGTTTGGGAGACTTTGAGAGTTCTTAAACCGATAGGATTATTTCAAGACGGAATAATACCGCAGAGTGGTGAGATCGAAGGGACCGCCCAGTTAGCAGAGGTGACAGCTGTGGAGCGAGCACTTCAAAAGGCCGCTGAGTTAGGGCATAATGAAATTTTTTTAACCAGCGATTCTGAGTATGTCACGGATGGCATCAATAAAGAACTAGAGAAATGGAAGGCTAATGATTTCCACACTGCTTGAAGCAAGCCCATGGCGCACAGGGAACAGTGGAAAAGCATAGCTGCTCTGTTAGAAAAAGTAACAGCCCACACTTATCACCAAACAAGCCACACATCACAGGCAACTGAGGCCGCTGAGGGAAACAGGCAGGTGGATAAGATGATAGGACGTGTGAAACTTCAGGAAGTAACAGAGTTATTTCAAAAGTTACATGATGAATTAAACCATCCGAGTGTAAATATGATACAAGTGGAACTTAGATTAAGGAATCTAAATATCCCAAACTGGCGAACTCGCTATAAGGAAGTGAGGAAAGAATGCCAGGTCTGCAAAATATTTATGACAGCGAAAGGCTGCATAGAGAGCAAACTACCAAAAGATTTTCCAGGGCAGGAAGTAAGCATTGACTTCGCGGGTCCGCTGAGGCCGTGCACGCGCAGAGGAAACTGTTATTTTCTGCTTGCTATTGACAACCATACCAAAGACAAAATGGTCTAGCCCATGAAATCTGCACTCGAAGAATAAGTAGTGGAATGCTTGAAAGAGTGGATTAAATGGCGCGGGAAGATGGTCAGTATCAGAGCAGATAATGCACATAATATAAGCGGTAAACTAATAGAGGATTTCTGTAAGGAGAATAAAATAATACTAGTGAAGAGCATACCCTACAGGCCCGAGACTAACGGGATCGCAGAACGTGCTATTATGTCTGTTAAGGAATGGTTTGGAAAGAACAAAAACCTTGGCGAATGGGATACGCTTATTGATAAGTGTTTATTGCATCTCAACAGGTGTAATACAGTGAACTTGAAGGAAAGGGAAATTGCTGAGAATTCGAAGTTTGAAGTCGGAGACGAAGTCATTATTACCAGGAGAAGGAAGGTAGGCAAGTTCACAGAGGGCTCGGGAGTAATTGATACAGTTAAATCAATAACGGGGTCCAATATGGTCGAGTTACAGAATAACGGTATTCTGAGTAACAAGGATCTAATAAAGAAATAGGAAATGGAAGCTTGAAAGAGTGGATTAAATGGCGCGGGAAGATGGTCAGTATCAGAGCGGATAATGCACATAATATAAGCGGTAAACTAGTAGAGGATCATAAATCGAAAGGGCTTAATATGGGTGGAGCACGGTAAACATGGATCAAGAGCATTTTTATGGCTAGAACCGGAGATGGAGAGATTTCTAGGCTTTGACGGAGTAAGTGACAAAGTCGTAGAATCCGCGGTAAGACCATATTGCTGTATAATATGCAGTCAGTAATGCGCCCTGCCAGCCCTGTCTTTATGCGATGAGAAGAGAGATATTAGGGTTGAATGGACGATGTATCGACAAACTCACACTGAATTAGCAGGAATCCTTATCTGTGCAGATTGTCGACCTGGCCATCCATAAATCCGGATAGACTCGTACAGAGTGTCCGGGAATTTTGGCGAACGGTGTAACTGTACTTGGAATGGCAAGATTTCGTGGTTTTGTCTGATCTGCAAGGAAAAAGAATGGACTTTAATGTCCTCACGGTCGGTTTGGGAGACTTTGAGAGTTCTTAAACCGATAGGATTATTTCAAGACGGAATAATACACAGGTTCACTAGGCATCCTTACTTAGGTATGCGAGAACATGAGAGGGCTGCATTTTTGGACGCAAGGGTCCCTATGCTACCCAGAGACAGGGAGGAACTTAAGGAGAGGGCTCTTTCGGAAAGAGGAGAATTAATCCGAGAAATAAAAAGGAAAGATCGCGAGAAAGATTTGACCCTAACGGACTTAGAGTCCACAAGGTGGCATCTGACGCTATGGCATGAGCCAATCTTGAGGTGTTTTTCTGAAGTGGACCTGAAACAGGGGTCCAGGGGAAAAATCGCTTGGGTATATGTTAAACTAGGCGAACGATGGCAGGTTCGTAGCTGGAGAAATCTAGCTATTGAATTGGCACAAGGAGGCGGATGGGAGAATAGCCCGCCTTATTATAAAGATTAGAGAGGGACGCAGCCGCGTTCTAATATCACGAAAGAAAAGAGGCGATCTACTAGGAAGGAGAAGTTTGTGCAACTAACCGTGTCGCCTGTGAATGACTTAAAAAAGCACAAGGTCTGGTGTCCAGAAGATGAGACATACATAACTGGGGTTCTCTATGATAATGAACAGGTCACAGAGGAACCGAAGGACATTTTCACTGTTGTAATGCATTTTAAAATAAATGTATTATCATGTGCGCATCCAGACTATGACTACAGGTGGAGTTGCATGAGAAGCAACCCGAAGTGAAAGTGGTACGGCAGGGTATTTTGAGGAGGTCTAGACGGCTCTTAATTGGGCCTAAGAACTAACCTATGCTTGCAGAAAGATGAACAGAACACCATTGCTGGAGAGCATCACGGAGGAGCTCGGAGAAGCAAAAAATATCATCAAAAAATTGAGAAGACAGCGACGAGTCTGCAAATGGATGAGTATAATACTATGGATCTTATTATTTTTAGGAATAATATTATTAATTTTAATTAGGGTAAGATTTCTGTTAGAATGGGAATGTAACAAAAGTTCAAGAGGGTAGAAGGAAGAAGACAGGGTCGGCTTGCTGGGACGCAAGCTTTATTTAAATTCCTTCCCGCACTGTACACACCACGCCGCTCACTCAGCGCGGTAAGATTCACAGTCAATAACTCATAACAAACAGAATGCAACTGGCTTCCGTGTATCTACACCCGTCTTCCCGGGTCGCTCACGTACCCAGACTGTCTCTCCCCATCCTGTTCCAGGTGGCCTCTTTTATCTGGTCTCTCCACACCAATTACTGAAACAAGACACAGGTGTTTATCGTTTGCACTTGACCCACTTACGCACCGCTCGTCTCCTGCCTCTCTCTCCCGATGCAGGCCTCGCTGAACCCCGCCCCTCCTGCCACAGGGAAATAATGTCAGGTGATATTATTCTAGCCGAAGTTAAAGTAGAGAGACAGAATGTCTCAGGATTTGAATTGTCTGTGTGGTGTACCAAGAAAGGAAAAAGAAACGAAATAGAAAATAAAACAAAGGATTTTTGGAAATGGTTAGATAACCTAAATACAGGCAAACATATGTATTACATGGTCAGAACGGCAAAGGTTAAACTAAAAAGTACGGTGAAAATTAAATATTGGCACAGTAACGAGATAGAAATATTTGAAGAAAATAATTTTATAAAGGAACGGGAAGGGAATAAAACTATGAAATATTTTTTAGGACTAACATACAGGACTAGTTTGAATGAAGAATTAGGGGGATGTTGGATATTTGGTTCGAGTAAGAATTTCAACCCATGGAAATTAGGCCAATGTAAATATAAAGGAACAATGAAAAGAAGTAAAAGGGATAAAAAGCAAGAGAAAATAAAAAGTGCAGAATCCATAAAACGAAATGTAGAAGAATGGATAATAAATAGCAGAATATTAAACCCAGAGGGCGAGTATACTTTGCTAACAACAACTAGAGACCGGTTAGTAGGCTCGGGGAAAACAGGTTACGCAGAGCTGGAGACCAGATCTGAATCTGGAATAAGCCTAGAATTAAATAAAACAGTTCCATGGATATGGACCAAGAGAATGGCTTTACAGAGAGTTAAATTTAATTTTAAAATCGGTTATTGGGAAATAGATAGCATGAAATGGGAAACAGATGTGTATTTAATCAAAATGAAACTAAACGAAGCCTTAAAAACAGAAAATTAGATCAAAGATTATTATGAAAATAAAGTCAAACAAATGGATAAATGTGTCAGGAAAGAAATAAGTAAAAGGAATCACGGACAAAAGTATAAATATACGAAAAAAGACTATGGTGATTTCTCTTACGCGAGTCTCTGTGATAAAGATGGAGAAAAGATGGATTGTGACGATTTTCTTAACGGGACAGATCCGTTTACAGGAAATAAAACAAGCGAAAACTTAAGCATAAAAAGAAAGTTACATTTAAAAAGATTAAACCTTTACCGTAAAAGAGACAAGGAAGGCGTATTTAGGAGTAATTTGATTTTCCTTGAAGATGGCGTTTATGGTTTAACAGGAAATGAATGTGGCGCTTATATCAAAGAATGCTCTGTAGGATACGATCATATCACAATTAATCAAATAGCAGCAGTCTTATGTTATTGGACCAAGGGAATAGTTCCTCTCCCTTGGACTTTTAAGAAAATTAGACTGGTTAATAGATATTAAATGAGTTACGGAGCAGGAGGAGTAATTAGAATAGTAGACAGAAGTCAAAAGTGGAAGATGTTCCATGGGCCTGTTTACATTGCAATTAATAGCATGCTGAGGTACCGAGTCCCCAAAGGATGTAAAAATGTACCGTTGACAAAATTAGATGCAATGACAATTGATGATTTATCATTGACTATTGATAGAAAAGACTGGAAGGAAAATTGGTGTAAAGGTAAGGATAAAAACTATTATTTGGGGTTAAACTGGTTGAAAAATTATCTTTGTAACAGCAGTACAGAAATCAGAGGTCAAAAAGTCCTCGGTGGACCGCGCTGGTACGAAAGCCCTGGGGAATTCATCGAACACGGTATATTAGGAATAAAAACGGCCGCTAAAGCTGTATTTAATTTCATTACAACTGATATGTGGACTGGGTTGGTTAACTTCCTGGTTAGTACCGGCTGGTATGTTCTTTATGGGGGATTAATAATATTAGGCTTAGTATTATTGTTTATTGTGGTGAAATGTTTCTGTGCATCTGTAGGACAACGACTGTTATCTCGGAAAGAGAATAAAAGAGATGAGCTAGCTATTCTAGAGAAAATAATAGATTTTCAAGCTAAGGGGCACAGACGTTTCAGAAGAAGGACAAAGAGCATAACGGAAAAACCATTGCTGTAAGACAGTTACAGAAGAGGAAATAGGAGGAGTTAGGCCGTTAGAAGAATAAGGAGAAAAGCTCACGAGACGAGTGCACATACTCACTTGCGACTGAAAACTAAGGAACATTTGGGTAATTGAGGGATATAATTTTGAAAAACACTTTTAATTTAAACCAATTGCTGCTAAAAAGTCCAACAGAGATCGAAATTGATAACGATAGAATGGCATCCAACGATTCAATAAGCGGGACACCAAACGAGACTAACGGGCAGCCTGACGAGAACTCGACGGGTTCTTCAGATGAACTGCTTCAGGTTGGTGGGGAGGTCGGAGCTTTTATCTTATGGATGATTCTTCAGGGTTTGAACAAAAATCTCTGGTGGCACCTTCTACTTAGTTGCCTGCAAATTGGTAGGATCATACTAATGAAGAAATTAAGTCGAATATTTTTTGGTCTGCTCTCTAATGATGGTATCAGAGGGGTGGCAGAATCTACTAGAATCAAGATGGGCTTTAATCCTATTTGTATCGAGCTTAAGTAAAATAATTGTCGATATTGCTGGTATAATGATAAAAAAGAATGAAGTAGTCTATTGGGGGGAGCTAGTTATTATTGTAACTAGTGCATTGTATCTAATTGGAATTTTAATGTTTCGATATGGAAAAGAGGCTAACTTATGGATTTTGATTGGCCTTATTACATTACTTAGAAAAAATCCTAACATAAAAACAGTTAATGACAACATAGTGTTCCTAGGTATTCTCATACTAATGAATAGATGGTATAAAATGAAGATAGCCCTCAAGAAGTGCAGCAAATGCTTTGGACAAATTGCCATAGTTAATTCCGATTCCATATCTGCATGATTTACAGATGGTTCTTTCAAGCGTGGAACGGATGAAACAAGACAAAGAGGAGGATGAATTCTTATATAAGTGGAAACATCACAAGAGTGATCAATATTGTTTAAAGTGTAAAGTTTACGCTGAAAAAGTGTGTTTTGAATTAATTGATGGCCAACGCCGATGTATAATGTGTATGAATAATCCTGAAACAATGATTCAAAATGGTTTTAAAGGTTTTGTTTCGGTGTGGCAACTGGTTCATGCAATGAGTGTAAGAGTGGGGGTAGACATAAGAATTGAATTAAGAGTATGTGGTTTTACTGAAATGATGTTAGAAAAAGACAATTATGAAATGTATGTTATACCATGGTGGATAAAATTATGTATTCCCGGACGACAGTATGATAGACCAGAAATGATAAGTAAAGTACCGAGAATTGTATTTCAAATTAACGAATTAAGACGAATGAAAGAGACTAGTATTGAAGATAAAGTGTAAAAGAAGAAATAATCAATACAGGTCGATTTGGACTTTCTTTCTTTGACGATTGTCGCCTTTTCTACAGATGGCTGCAGTAATTGTGAGGGAAGACGGCCGAAAGGCTGGAATGACTTTCGAAGCGTTTCTGGAAGTGATTAAACTCGCATCGGATTCGCTAGAGAAAGTCTTCTTTTCATCCAAAGTGCTGGAGACATATGTGGAAAAGGATGGACAGAGTCAATTGTTCATCAATGAATATCCAAGAGATGAATATGAGCTAAGTTACCTTAATCAGGAAAAAAGGAAAATATTTTTTATGTTTATATTGAAAAATGGTTTACTAGTGAAAGAATTGGGTATGTGATTATGGACTGTGCTGAAAATAGAATTCCGAAATTACAGAAGAGCTTGACACGGAAAATGGAAAGAGAGGGTGAAATGGGAATTATTCAATTTCCCGGTCAAACTCCACATATTAAAAGATTAAACCAAAAAAGTAAATTAGAGATTCCTATTAATGATCTGCTTTTAGACTCCATGCAGAAGAGGCATCATCGGAACGCAAAAAAGAAAGCAGAAATGGAGAAGAAGAGATGCAGAAGTGACCGGACAGGAGACGGTGGACATGCTCTTGATGGCTAAGGAGCTTCTTCGGATAATTCAACAACATGAACGTGTAAATAAGCGGTTGATGAAAAGGGTTAAACAATTTATTGAAGTTAATGAGTTTAATTTGAAGATGAAACTTTGCGAGGTGAGGTTGACTGTTTGAGAATTCAAAGAGCCAGCGCCACTTCCGAAAGTATAAACGGTTAAACTGACATCCTGTCAAAAAGCGAGAGCAGGTGTCACTATCTGGGTTATCAGTTAACAAATGAAAAATGTTAAGGTGTGAAAACTTGCTCGTATATTTTTGCAAAGGTGTTGCTGCATTGTAGTAGAGTAGATGCGTAATTGTGGGTAACACAAAAAGGTCAGACATCCTGTGTTAACGTATAGGAGATAAACTTTGTTTGAACCTCTCCGCATATATTTTTGGAGATGTACGCATGTGTGTATGCTGTGCTTAGTGTGATGATGTAATGGAATTGCAACCCGCTGAAACAAGGGGTGTGACCAAGTGTTTTGTGTGACTTGCATTTATCCAATAGAGTGTTTCAATAGATGCTTTGCAGGAGAGGAATTTTGTAACGCCCTCTTCTATATAATCCAGTGCTTTATGATTTTGCGAGGCCGAAAAACGGGTGAAGAATGCACGCTGTTACTTTCTTGAACTTTGCTTATGAGTTATTGTTTTTAATAAAGCGAAACCAATTGTATATGGTGATTCGATAAACTTTCTTTTAATCGAGACTCTGGGTAATTTATTAAGGGTAACACATTATCTGAATTTAGTTCATAAATCTCCAATGCGGGCTTCATAGTGGTAAGAACTCTGCTGAGCTGATCAGGACGTTTCGCTGTGGATCCTGGACCTCACATTACACTTCCCATCAATAAGAGGTAAGGGCTGTATTTGTTTATGACAGCTACAGATGGGGGTATATATAAGGTTTATTGGTTCATTAAAAGCGAAATTATACAACAGTTTATTTGTTTTCTGGAACAATGCTTAGTGTTGTGTTTGATTGTAGGTGGAGGTAAACCTGCTCTGAGGGATTTGCTTGTGTGACGCGAATAACATCAGTCGTCTGATCATCAGTGTTTTCTGCACCATGTTTCTTTTGCCACAGAAAAAGAAACTACCAGATTTACCTGATCTGTGAATTTGACTCACAGTCTGCATTGAATATGATGGAATAAAAAGGCAGTGTACCGTGAAGTAATACCGTGAAAGTCTTTGTATTGCAATAAACATACAAAAGAACCAACTAACAAATTACTCTCATCTGCTTCTTTTTATTTGAAAACACACAGCCTTAGTGCAGGGGCGGACTTACCCATTAGGCAAAGGTAGGCGACCGCCTTGGGCCCCCAAAAGCCAAGGGCCCCCTAAAATGCTTTTCATAGGAAATGTGCATTAAGCGCTGACACACGAACGGTTGCTGTTTACGGTGTTTATTACCACGTTGTTTATGACAACAACAACGTCCGAGTTGAACATGCTTTTTGTGTATCCTGCTTGAAGGAGATGAAAATATCATGCATCTGAAGCTGTAGTTAAATATTGAGAAACAGTGTGTATTATATGTTTGTAATTTTTTAAAATGCCGCTTACTCATTTATGAGAAGGAAGAAAGAAGAGGACACATACACAGTTAATTTTTTGGTTGATATAATCCTTAGGTGTGCAAATGTATAATTGCGTTTTCATAATTTTTTTTCAGTTTTAATTTAAATCTGTAGTTAAAATAAAAAGTATTTTAAAGTTTAGAATTAGACAGCCTTTGCAGACAGTTTTACGCTGGTAACTCATCAATGGACTTTCCTCGTCAATATAGGCTATATTTTTTCACACTTTTCTCATTCTATATTTCTGGTGTTCCAAAAGCGCCTCTTGCGAATATCCACCCACATAACCCCGTTTTAAATGCATATAATAATTTATACTTCTGACTCACCCCTGGTTTAAAAGTCAGTTGTGAGGTTTATCATTTTATAATTTATTTTGTTTTTGTGAAAACCTGTATCTCAACTATAAATCAGTTGCTATTTCGTGGTCTAGTACATGAAAAATGTCGAAACATTGGACACAGCTATGGGGCACCATTGTGCAGCAGCAAGCATCACAACAAAAAAGGAACCTCAAGATCGATCTATGGAAATGTGTGCAAATGTATATGGCCCCATTCCTATATTTTACCTGGGCCCCCCAATTCACTAAATCCGCCCCTGCCTAAGTGTAGTTTGATTTAGGAACAAATTACTCTTATGAGTCATGTAAATGAATTGTTCAAAAAGATGAAAGTGGCTGGTTTGAATCAGTCAGACGGATCCTTTACTGAACTGACTCGTCATCTGACTTATTTACTGAACGGCAAGTTTCCATTATATTCAGTGATGTCTGTATAGAATTGAAGAAAGTTTTGGACTATGTACAAATGTGTAAATATTGTTATATTTAGTGAGGATTCGGATAAGGTGAAAACTTTTGCAGCATATTGTGTGTGTGTATGTACTGTATATATAATGAAAAAAATATGAAAACAATTCAACTAATGCATCAGTAAAAGGTACAAGCTTATTAATACACATTTGAGTGATTCTGGGAATGTGAAGTTGATGAATAATGAAAACAAAATTAAATTGGTTCTAAACATTCATGTTCAAAATGTATGTAGATTTTATTTAACCCCCAGAAGTCAAATTTGGTGCAGAATCTTTTATGCTTTGTAACCTCCAATAAATGCTGCCTGTAAGTGCTTAGAAGCTTCTGTCACTTCTCTTCTGCAATCTTGGCCCATTCCTCGCCTGAGAAAGCTTTCAGACAGGGACGGATTTATACATAGGTATTCTAGGCACGAGCCTATTACAAAATAGGGGCTAATTACAAAATAATTAGGAGAGTAATAAGGACAAATAATTATGTATTCTACGGGGCTACCTACAACAGCAAAAGAATTTGATAAGACATGAACCAAGCAAATAAAAATAACAAACAATACAAGAAAACAACAAAGAGTAGAACTTCTGTGATATGATTTGACACGATCGACCCGAGTTCGAATCCACCTTTGGCCATCACATATCTGTTTGCATTAGGTGTTAATATAATTTAATTACTATCACTTATTGCAAAGAAAATATTGCTATTTTTACATAAAAAAACAATAGAATCTATCTTTATTGCACTTAGTATAGCATACATCGCTAAGAAAATATTATCTAATTGGTATTTACACTTAAATAGCATCTAAGACTCTTTGCACTTAATGCAAATAACCACTGCCTTCCAAATAAATCCACAGCAGAAGAGCAACACAGTGCTGTTTGGTTTAATTTCATATTTAAAAACTTTTTTTTTGTAATAAATTGATTCGAAATTGATCTTGAGTCATTGAGATGTTGTTAGGAGGCTGGATCGTCAATATTTTGTAATCACTGACAAAATCACCTTAACCACCACCAGTGTGCAGCATCCACCTGGATGATGAGATGGCAGCCATAGTGCGCCAGAATGCCCACCGCACACCAGCTTATTGGTGGAGAGGAGAAGGAGTAAAGAAGCCAATCAGTATATATACACTTATATACTGTATACACTTCTGGATGGTTATCAGGCAACATCTGCAGAACTCAATCTGCATTATTTTGTATACACTATGCCTTAATTTCACATCATGTTGCGCAGTTGCAAAATTTTCAGTGATTTTTCTGTTGACTTGGACAGTCAGATAGTCCTGCTGGGCTATTTAAGTTCATGAGTTTTTATCATGTGTTTAAAATGTTTACATTATAGAGCCTTGAAAATGTTTCACAGCAGCACAAACTCACTAATAAAAGGTGTAATAGTGCTTAATTCACAAAATCTCACCTTCTCTTCCTGCCTTCGTTTGAACTGAGAAAAATCCTTGAAATGAGAAACACAGAATGATGTTCAGTATTTATATTTTTCTTATAAGTATAAAACTACATTTAGTTAGAATTACACTTTTTTTTTTTTTGCCAGTTGAGTAAACTTCAGTACAGTCTCTAAAATAATTTATTTATGCCTATTGCTCAAGGGTGTTTAACCAAGAACATATTATTAATATTATACAAATTATTAAACAGACTGTAGGTCAGTAAGACATGAGACAGATTGTATGTATTACTTACCCAGTAAAAACAACAGACTCTTGTAGAATGTACTCATGTTCATTCCAGGTGATTTGTGATTCTTTCTGCTTTCATTCGCAGATGTTTGAATAAATGTTGTTCCTGGGAGAAACACATTAGTTCAACTTTACTTCAGAGTCACATGATCCTGTTTCTCCTCCCAATTTTCTCTCTGACTGGAGCTGGAAAATGTTTACAGAAATTTAAAAAATAAATAAATAAATAAAACAAGTGAACACAGTTTCATTGAAAATAATGGTAAATTGCAATTTCATTTTAGTGATTAATGATAACAAAATGTCAATGCTGTCGACATTTTACATGTATCTGTTTGGCAGACACTTTTATCTAAAGCAAGTCACGGGCTGTACTCAATTTGGTATTCAAATTCAGTGGCATCACATTTCTACTCAGATTCTGTAATTATTCCATGCCGTTCTAACCTGTATGCCTTTCTTTCAGTGAAACACCAAGGGTTAATTTTTGAAGTGAATAAGAATTGAAACGGTCAAGCTCCAAAATAACAAAATCAAGCATAACCATGTCACAGAAGTGGTTCATATCTGACAGTTTTCACAAAAACGGCTTAGACTCCCTTTGTGCCTGCTTTCTGATGTCAAAGCCTGGAGGTCTTTATTTTATTTTATTTTATTTTATTTTAAATCTAAATTAAAGTAAAAAAAAAAAAAAAGAGATAATTGTGTTTGGCTCTTCTAAAGTCCGAAACATTTCTCATTTAAATTCTGGTGTTTTACCTTCAGTGAAATAATTTGTAAAAAAAAAAAAATGTTGGCCTCTTATTTGATGCACTTAAATTTGATTGGCAAAACTCAGATTTGAAATGAGTTGTCAAATCAAGTTTACGAACTAAGAGCGCTGACTTAAGACTTTCCTTTCTTTTAAGTACTTTGAAACTACAATTCATGTTTTTATTTCTTCTAGAATTGATGATTGTAATTTCCTGTCTCTGGGAATAAACAGTTCTTCATTACCCAGATTACAGTATGTCCGAAACACGGCTGCAAGACTCTTAGCTGGTTTTCGCAAATACGAAGATATTACTCCTGTGTTAAAGTCTTTACATTGGCTCCCAGTCCACTTTAGAATTTAAAGTGCTTCTGCTTGTTTTTAAATGTTTAAATGGCCTCACTCCCTCTTACTTCTCTGACTTGTTGTGTGTACACCATCCAGTGAGAACTCTGTCAACCAGAGTTTGTTCAGTTCTTCATTACCCAGACTACAGTATGTCCGAAACACGGCTGCAAGACTCTTAGCTGGTTTTCGCAAATACGAAGATATTACTCCTGTGTTAAAGTCTTTACATTGGCTCCCAGTTCCCTTTCAGTCGGTCACTCTCGACGTCACGTCGGATGACCGACGAAATTGGGATCTCGCTTAGAGGGACCAATCCTGGGAATAAACAGTTCTTCATTACCCAGATTACAGTATGTCCGAAACACGGCTGCAAGACTCTTAGCTGGTGTTCGCAAATACGAAGATATTACTCCTGTGTTAAAGTCTTTACATTGGCTCCCAGTCCACTTTAGAATTTAAAGTGCTTCTGCTTGTTTTTAAATGTTTAAATGGCCTCACTCCCTCTTACTTCTCTGACTTGTTGTGTGTACACCATCCAGTGAGAACTCTGTCAACCAGAGTTTGTTCACTGTTCCAAAGTCAAAATTAACATCCAGATTGTAATCGAGCTTTTGCCATAGCTGCGCCTAAACTTTGGAACACTTTACCAATCCAAATTAAAACTGCACCAACATTTTTAAAATCAAAGTTAAATGCGTATCTCTTCACTATAGCCTATGACTTGTGATTTCCTTTGTTATCTGTTGTTGTTTGCTGGGTAGTATTTTTAGAGCATTGTTCAGCACATTGGTCAACTGTGTTTTTTTGTTTGTTTTCTTTTTAATAGTACAAAAAACTATTTTTGGATGATAAACTTTTAAGTTGATCCACTGAGACATTGTTTTCATTAACCCACAAAGTTTTTTAAACAGTACTTAATTTTGTGTACACTCTTAAAAATAAAGTTGCTTCACAGCAATGCCATCGAATAACGTTTTTGTCTAAATGGTTCTATACAGAACCGTTAACATCTGAAGAGCCTTTCTGTTTCACAGAAGGATCTTTGTGGCGAAAGAAGGTTCCTCAGATTATAAAAAGGTAAGAAAGAGATGGTTCTTTAAAGAATCTTTGATTGAATGGTTCTTTGTGGAACCAAAAATGGTTCTTCTATAGCATCGCTGTGAATAACCTTTTAAGGAATTTTATTTTTAAGAGTGTATTCTTAAAGGGGTCCTATTATGCTTTTTCACTTTTTAAACTTGAGTTAGTCTGTAATGTTGCTGTTTGAGCATAAAAAATATCTGCAAAGTTACAAAGCTCAAAGTCCAATTCAAAAGGAGATATTTTATTTAACAGAAATCACTTTTCAAAAACTACAACGAACAACTCGTTTGGACTACAAAGCATATTTTCCGGGATTTGTGATATCACAAATATTGACGAATGGGACGAGACCTGGTTGAGCTGCACTAGAGAAGGCAGCGAGTGTTATCACTATGTCGGAGACACGCTAGCTTTCCCAAGGCAGACGAACTTAGAGTGGTTAAAATCATCCAGGTTTAAATCGCGCTTAAATTGATTTGATATTGATGCAATATTTACACTGAAGCTTGCAGGCGGCTATGGTAAGGGGCATGACATTTCCCGACCAGGTGCCAAGTGCTGCCAATCACAACACACACTGGCCCAGCTAACCAATCACAGCACACATTGGCCCAGCTAACCAATCACAGCACACATTGGCCCAGCTAACCAATCACAGCACACATTGGCCCAGCTAACCAATCACAGCACACATTGGCCCAGCTAACCAATCACAGCACACATTGGCCCAGCTAACCAATCACAGCACACATTGGCCCAGCTAACCAATCACAGCACACATTGGCCCAGCTAACCAATCACAGCACATTTCGTATTTCAGAAGGCGGACCTTCATTTGATACAGGAACTATTCGAGCCATTCATGTCAGAATGGGGAGAGAGGTGTTGTAATAATGTAAAATATGTGAAAAATAATGTGTTTTTCAAACAACCTAGTATGAGAGCCTGTTCTAGTACACCCCAAAACAAAATCAAGACTTTGTAAAAGAGCATAATAGGACCCCTTTAATACTATTCATGTTCGGGAGATAAAATGTTCCAATGACAAAAACAAATTAAAAAGAATAATAATAATAATAATAATAATAATAATAATAATATAGGATATTTAAAATTGAATATTTAAGCCTTAAGTATAACTATAAAAATAGGTTTTTGTTTTTCTGTTTTTTTGTCCGTAGTTTTAAAAAAGAAAGATTATTGAAATAAAAAGTAAGATAATATTACAGAAGTTCGTCCTGAATTTCATGTTTAATTCAATGTGCTACTTTACAATTAATTATGAAATTTACTACAATAATAATAATAATAATAATAATAATAATAATATAGGATATTTAAAATTGAATATTTAAGCCTTAAGTATAACTATAAAAATAGGTTTTTGTTTTTCTGTTTTTTTGTCCGTAGTTTTAAAAAAGAAAGATTATTGAAATAAAAAGTAAGATAATATTACAGAAGTTCGTCCTGAATTTCATGTTTAATTCAATGTGCTACTTTACAATTAATTATGAAATTTACTACTCATTTCTGAGTGAAAATTGTTTCTATACTTTTTTTTTCAGTGAAGTTTGGCAGAAGATAACATTGCTGCTTCTGCATCTTTTCTTTTATACAAAGAAAAAAAAACTGTTAAAATATGTTCAATCTACTGCATCACCTTATATAATATTCCTGTAAAGCAATTTATCTCAGTCTACAATTTGGTGACACAACACAGTACTAAAATTATTAATAATTTAAAAATAAACATGTTTAATTTTTTTGTTAAAGGGGTCATTGCTAAAAATAACATTATTTTGTGTATTTGGTGTAATGAAATGTGTTTATGCAGTTTAAGGTTAAAAAACACATTATTTTCCACATACTGTACATTATAGTTTCTCCTCTATGCCCCGCCTTTCTGAAACGCGTCGATTTTTACAAAGCTCAACGGTCTCGCACACAAGCGAATACCTCAAGCGTGTGACAGAAATGTTACGCCCCTCACCATACTGTGTTGATGCCCTATCCGGCCGGAGCGATGAGACAAAAACATTAAAACCCATTATAACCGAGGCATTTGTTGCATCCATTGGGGACATAATTACGGATTATAATGATTTATACTGTCTTTTTACGCGTTGATACATGATGATATAGTTGAAATATATTGTGAAAAATGCATAAAGTTACTTAACACGATTTCTCAGATCACCTGTGTTTCCTGTAACTCTGTCAGCAGCTCCCATTACACATGTTCTTGTAACTTCCCATTTTAGGGTTTTCTGATGCTCCTGAAATCACAGTACAATTGATCAATATTTGTTTGCAATGAAAGTTCAAAACGTGTTTGAAATAGCTTCAGCCCATTAGTTCATGTGACTGACGTCCCCGATTGACCCCACAGTGCAGACTTTTAGCTTAAATTAATTAGCTTATTACTTCCATTTATCTATTGACAAAGTACCAGCAAGACATTTACAAACTATCAAAACGGCTGATCTACACATAAAATGTGATTAAAAGCTCAAACTTTCATTAATAAGAGCTCAAATCTATAGTTAGCTTACCTCTAATAGTTAGCCTCTATAGCTAGTTAATGGTTGTGATGCTAATGGTCTTTTTGAAGACACTAATCCATACCTGTAAAGATTCAACAGAAACGTGTCAATTGCATGTATGAAAGTGTCAGGAATGGTTGTATGTATTATTTGTGTAATATTAGCGACTAAACTTACCTTACAAGCAGTGAAAACAGCAGAGATATGGACTCTCTCTACTTGTCAGCTAAGTGAGTTGAGGCCCCGTTTGCATGGTAACGCCTTCCGCTCCAGTTTAAATGCGATTTGAATGCTCAACGCGCGTGCCCGTTAAAACAGATCAAAGTTACGCATTTACATAAATAGTGCATACAAGTCAAATAAAATGTCCTGAAACTTCATCATGTATTGTTTAAGTGGATAGTAGGCCTACATCAAACCAGCTAGCAGTGCATTACAATAGTCCAGTCTAGAGGTCATGAATGCATGAACTAGCTTTTCTGCATCAGAAACAGGTAACATGTTTCGTAACTTGGCAATGTTTCTAAGATGGAAGAATGCCGTTTTTGTAACATGGGAAATATGATTTTCAAAAGACAAGTTGCTATCTAATATAACACCCAGATTTTTGACTGTAGAGGAAGTAACCGTGCATCCGTCTAGTTGCAAATTGTAATCCACGAGATTCGGCGTACTGTCTTTTGGTCCAATAAGTAATATCTCTGTCTTATCCGTAATAAAACAGACGATGAATAATATTAACAGCAATTATTATATGATGCAATCAAACTTATAGCAAAATGTGGTAGTTCTGTATGTTGTTTCAGGGTTGGCATCATCTGAGGTCCTCTGAGGGGTTGCATCTTCTCTTCTCAGGTGTTCTGGATCCAGACTGAAGCTTGTGTAAATCCTAGTTACCACGGGATGTTAATCCCGTGGCAAAAGACAGAGAAACAAATACAAACATAATTAGCGTAGCTGCTGTTCCAACCAAGCAAAAATGATTTGTTTAACCCAAACTAATGAATAATAATGTGCATTTGATTAGATATAACTGCAGTAAAAGATTATGACTGCAGTAAAAGATTATGAGATGCATTATTTGAATGCTTGGCCAAAGAGATGTGTCTTTAATCTAGATTTAAACAGAGAGAGTGTGTCTGAACCCCGAACGGTATCAGGAAGGCTATTCCAGAGTTTGGGAGCCAAATGCGAAAAAGCTCTACCTCCTTTAGTGGACTTTGCTATCCTAGGTACTACCAAAAGTCTAGAGTTTTGTGACCTTAGGGAGCGTGATGGATTGTAGCGTGGTAGAAGACTAGTTAGGTATGCAGGAGCTAACCCATTAAGGGCCTTATAGGCAAGTAATAATATTTTGTAACTGATACGGAACTTAACAGGTAGCCAGTGCAGAGACTGTAAAATTGGGGTAATATGATCATATTTTCTTGACCTGGTAAGGACTCTAGCCGCTGCATTTTGGACTACCTGTAGCTTGTTTATTGAAGATGCAGGACAACCAGCTAGCAGTGCATTACAGTAGTCCAGTCTAGAGGTCATGAATGCATGAACTAGCTTTTCTGCATCAGAAACAGGTATCATGTTTCGTAACTTGGCAATGTTTCTAAGATGGAAGAATGCCGTTTTTGTAACATGGGAAATATGATTTTCAAAAGACAAGTTGCTATCTAATATAACACCCAGATTTTTGACTGTAGAGGAAGTAACCGTGCATCCGTCTAGTTGCAAATTGTAATCCACGAGATTCGGCGTACTGTCTTTTGGTCCAATAAGTAATATCTCTGTCTTATCCAAATTTAATAGGAGAAAATTATTGGTCATCCAATCTTTTACATTTTTAACACACTCTGTTAGCTTAGATAATTTAGAAGCTTCATCTGGTCTGACGAGTCTTAACTTTGATAAAGAATATCTATTTGGGTTTGAGACTTTAGTCTTTGCAACTTTAGGGATCTTATCTATTCACAAACAGCTTGTAAAACTCCAAAGAGAAAGGAAAACTTGAAATCGCATCATATGACCCCTTTTGTTAATGATTTTTGAGCATGAGGGAATGTCACACAACCTGTCCATGTTACTGTTTGCATTTAGCTATGTTCTTTGCTGTGCCTTAAACCTTTATTCCATGCACTGGTGAAAGCACACACACACACACACACACACACACACACAGAGAGATCTAGCAGTTTCATTGTTTACATTAACATTTTATTATACATATTTTTCTTCAAAAAAATATACATGTGACTTTATTTAAAACTTACAGGCAACTACAGGTTTGAGGCAACAGTTGCAAAATAAATTAAGAGATCTAAAAATAATTATCTTTGATCATTTCAGCCACGTGTTGGCATCACACTTGCACAATTAAATCAATAGACCAATTACACTCATTTGTATCTGCCCTCTCTGTGCAGGAGCCTGATTTTAAGTAGCAGTACATTAGTAGAATGCAAACACTAATGCTCACAAAAACACACTCAAACACAACCTCTCTCACACGTACACACAGATCAAATAAATGATGTATTTCCCTCTTCCCAAATTTGCAGCTCCTTTCCTCATTGTTCCCAGAGTCACAACATTGCACAGTTATAAATATGCTGAATTACATATACTTTAGTGTTGGGTTCATCAAGCGTTCAGTGCTCATCGACCAATTTCAGAAAGCAAATGACGTTTTGGCAGCATCCTTACAACAGGAGGACTGCAAGGATCCCTGAGAGAATTACCAGAGCAGCTGAAAAGACAAGAAAAAGGAATAGTTAAGTCCTTTATTAAAGAACTTCAAATGCTTTATCCTAATATTTTTGCTCAGGTAACTGACTCTTGAAAAGCACATCATCAAAATGATACTACTTCTATTGGCTAGAAATAACTCTTGTATTGCAAATGCTGTTCTGTCTGTTGGGCAAACGCGTATCATGCACCAATTCATTTCAAACAAGAGCATTTAGCAGCTAAAGAGTCCTTTGTGTCACTCTGTTTAACACACTGTAGATATTTTCTCTCAAAATGCAGATTCTACCTGGTGTGGCCGTATACAATTCTTACCCTGAGATGCAGCATGATGCAGTGCATTGCTCCCTGCTGTAGTAGCAGGTTTTGCTGTAGTAGAAACTGTAGTAGTGGTAGTAGTGGTAGTATTTGTAGTGGGTGTTATTATGACAACATCTGAGCTGTTAGTGCTGGTTAGATCAACTGATGAATTTGTAGACATTCGTGTGACTGGCGACCCCAGAGTGCCTGTTGAAATGGAAATAAAGAAAACATTTTAATTTTGCTACCAATTAGAATCTCCTTCAGTACTGTTTTTGTAGTGTCACTCTTACCGTTTGCATAGTTGCCAGTGAAGAAATAGAGGAAAGTATCTGTGTTTGCTGCACGGGTGATGCTGCTGAGGCCTGCAGCTACAAAAATGCACTGAATCCTAGTGTCGCTTACAGAGCCACGGAAGGATCTGGGGTTAAACTGCAAGACAAAACAAATACAAATGTATTGCTAAAAATTAGATGTCACAGTGAAGGAGGTGTCCCTTAACCTCAAAGCATTCCATAAACCCTCCAGCTCTACTCTGGGTTTCGCTTTTTTCGCTTGCTGCTGTTGAACAAACATTTGCATTGTTACTGTTCTACTGTATAGTTGTCTCAGAATGCTTTGTTCTTTAAAGCCGTCCCCATTGCTGTTCATTACCACATAATGTATAGTCAATAATCTTTTGTGCATAGCTTGGCAATAAAGAAAATGCTCTGTAAAAGGGAGTCTTACAGTATTATCCGGAGTCAGAATGGTATTATTCAGTGTGGCACGGATGAACTTCGCCACACCATTGTCGTTGGCACAAGAATAGACGGTGTCATTATCACCCTATGAGAAGAAAAGGTAAATAAGTGAGAACCCAAATCTGAGATTTTTTTTTGGTCCAAATCACATTCTTAAAAAAGGGAATTTTTTAAACGTGGACATATATTAGAAATAAATGTGATGTTTTTCAGACCTCCTTCTTGTCTCGAGACAGGCCAACTGCAATGTAACCATTTGGATCCCCGCTGAGCTCAAAAGTGAGATTGTTGGAGTCTCCGTTCACCCCTCTTGTGGAGGCAAAAAAGCAGCTATTTGAGCTGGATGGATCACAGTTGGCTGGAGTGGAGAAACATGCCCTGTCCTTCTTACAGTTGTCTTTGGTGACCTTGTATTGTAAAGTTATGTTGATATTAGCCTTGAAATGCAATGCTGAAATTCATATAAATCTGTTGAGAATGTTTAATAAATGCATAAAATCTCAAGTAAATTCAAGTTTCAAAAATAAATACTACAGCAATTTGACATCCGACACAATACAATAGCTGTTAACATCGACTCCACAAACGCTTTACTTCACCTTCACCACAAAAACAATTGTAAATATGAACAAAAAAACTGTCTTGCCAGTCTGTTCCCACTTACATTTGCTGCACCATTATTATCTGTAGATACTCCAGACGCAGTAGATACAGTGGTGTTTAATGCTGCAGTGACATTAGATGCAGCGGCGTTTGAGGGTGCAGTGGTGTTCAGTGGTGCAGTGGAATTAGATGCAGTGGTGTTTGGGCCTGACTGGGTCAGGTTTGTGGTGATGTTGGGAGGGTGCGTCTGGATCAAGTTGGTTATGTTGGGAGGCTGTGTTTGGGTCGAGTTGGAGGTTATGTTGGGAGGCTGTGTTTGGTTCAGGTTGGTGGTCATGTTAGAAGATATCCAGCTGCCTATGGAGTTGCTACTGCTCGTTGTACTGTTCCCATTGACTCCAATCATCATGCATGCTATCCCCAGGATAGCCACAAAGATCAAATTGCTCCTCATGAGTTACGTTTATGAGCTTATATATCTGTTAATCCTGCAGCTTTTGTTACCTGTAATTAAAAAGGAAAAGAAAATAATTCAGTTTGTATAAACAATAAAAAAAAAGAAACATTTTAGACAATTTAATGTTTTAAAAAGCCATTAATGACAGATAGTCTTTATTTGAAAGACTTTATCTTTCATTGTCTTTTATCATTTATCTTTATCATTAAGTCTGGATTCTCAATTCATCGACACCTTAGTTTTTTTACAGCGTTTATTTGTAACACAGAGTTTATCAATAACATATTACTTAATTAACAGAGTTCATTAAGTAACATGTTATTGATAAATATTAAGTCACTTTAACATTAACAATTAAACCTTAACACTAAGATATGAGTGTTGCTTAACATCTTTACATGTATTTATATCAGCAGTGGTTGTTTGTTTGTAGGAACTGAGATGCTATCTTAGCTATACTAGTATGCAATCTAAGAAGTTATGTTGTTAGAAGTTATGGTAACACTTTAGAGTAATGCTCTGTTGTTAACAAGTAACTATGCAGGAAGTACTAGGTAGTACTACATTAACACTTAACGTAATACTATTAACTAATAGAGAAGCGAGATTAAATAAGCAGTAAGTAGTAGCAAATTTAGGACAAAGGTAGTTCCTTATTAGATATTTGATCATTACAAAAATATATATCCTCATTGAGAACTACTTGCGAACTATGACCAATTAATAAAGAATAACCAATTAATTACTAATCACAACAGCAACGTCTTAAAAGTGAACAATTGGGTTCTTTGTGGAAACTAATTTATGAATTTGATATCCCCCAAATAAGTCGGCTACAGGTTGAAATTGTGACTACTACTCTTACCAAAGGATGGATGTTCAAACTTAAACATAGAATAATAATACAAATGAAAATTCACTTAAAAATATGAATAATTAAGAAGTGATGCTGACAAGCTACTGGTAAAATATCTCTAGTGCTTCACACAAATGTATGACTGTACAGTATGTCAGATATAAAATATGTTAAATAACTTATTAATTTACTTGTGAGTAATTACTGAGGGGTTAAGGTGTTTTTCACTTTAAAATAATGGTCCAGATC
>NW_015506734.1:102351-125952 GCF_001515645.1 Sinocyclocheilus grahami
AGTATTAAGTTAAGTGTTAATGTAGTACTACCTAGTACTTCCTGCATAGTTACTTGTTAACAACGGACCATTACTCTAAAGTGTTACCGAAGTTATTAACTGATGTGTATTTTCAATTCTTAAATTCACACAAGTGTTACACCACAGTATATACTACACAGTGCAACCATTCAACCTTCTTACTATGGTAAAGAGTAAAATTATAAAATTTGATGAATCCTCAAAATACATCCTCAAAACTAAATACATTTTTCAAATGTATGTTTTAGAAGCCAGTGGCTCCTTAGTTATTCCATAGTCAGTAGCTCTGAAAAAAGGGTAATTCGGTCAGCATAGCACTGTCCAATAAGATAAAATATGTTGTTCACAGTAGTAAAAAAAATAAAAGTGTCAAAAAATTAATAAAAAATATGTATCTGTCACTATTTAATATTAATTCCATACAATGTATAATATATAATAAGACTTATATACAATATAATATACAATAAGAATTATAATTTAAGAAAAAACAAAAGAGAGAAAATAAAAAGCACCAGCTTGCGCTGGTATACATTCGGTCAGCATAGCACTGTCCAATAAGATAAAATATGTTGTTCACAGTAGTAAAAAAAATAAAAGTGTCAAAAAATTAATAAAAAATATGTATCTGTCACTATTTAATATTCATTCAATACAATGTATAATATATAATAAGACTTATATACAATATAATATACAATAAGAATTATAATTTAAGAAAAAACAAAAGAGAGAAAATAAAAAGCACCAGCTTGCGCTGGTATACAAAGACTGGAAGAAACAGTGGTTCCAACAAATATTTGGACACTTTATTATTTATTAATGCATACTGTAGCACAAAAAAAAAATAAAGGTACATTTTTAAAAGCTCATAAAAGTGCAGTTAGTTCTGAGATTTTGTTATCTGATTCAATGACATTCAGACATTAGGCGACCTCCTTCAAGATATAAGGTATGTATATCAAAGTATCATGCCATTTCTGATTGTATGAATAGACCTCATCTGTTAAGTCTTTGTATAATGCAATGTCATTACACATATCTGTCTCTGGATTCCCGATAGCTCAGTCAATAAGTTAACAGTCGCTTGTGAAGAAAGTTGAAAGCATTTCTTACCCGTGTCTGAGTTGTTCTGGGAGTTTGGGATCAATGATGGAGGTGTCAGAACTTCTCTGGCTTTAATAACTCACATTCAGGGCGGGACCTGAAGGGTTGGACAGACCGGTTTTTAACTTTTTTCACTTCAGACTTCGTCATTTGCACATTCAAACGTAAAAGCAAAATCAACATACATTATTACAGCATGAGCATCTCTGCAGCTCATATTGGTACATTCCTGCTGCACTTTTCAGCTCAACTACTACAGATTTTCCAGTGACGCTGTAAAATAACTGAAATAATCAGTTGTTGTTGTTTTTTTGTACCGTCATCATGTGATGCACTTGGTTGACAAGTTTTCTTCTCCAGAAAAAGAGTCTGACAAACACTGTTCATTTTCTCACGAAATGCCCCTCTATAAGTGAACATATGTATTTGTTATATGGATACAAAACCAACATAAGACAAGTAAAAAGACAAAATATACTTCAACGTATAAAATAAATCAAATAAATAAATGAGGCCAAAAAAGATCTCACTCACACATTGTCAGATGTTTTTAATCTTATACTGTTTGAAGGCAATGCCATTCTAATGTATCATAACATCCCATTTGTTCTTTTCGGCACTGTTACTCCTATTTTAGGTAACTGTACTCAACCCTGTCTGGTGTGTTATTTATTTTATGTTAGATCTACAGCATTGATGAAATAGATCAACAAGTTATTGTTGAGCTGCTTTACCAGTTTCTCTGGCGCGGTTAGATAGACGTATTGAAGCGACTGAGCTGATTGAAGTTTCACACCCAGGCAAAAGACAAATACATGAAATTCCTGTGGCTCCAAACACAAAACACAAGCTTACACACATGTGCGTTATCAGGGCTGGTGTCCAAAGAATTTGGATTCTTTCACACACCTTTTGTCATGTATCTTCAGAATGACAACACGAACAACATTGCAAAACTGTTTTTAATTAGCTTGACGTGAAGAATGTTCTTGACCTGTTTTCTTTCCTCAGTAAAGGAACAGATATATTTTATTGTATATTGTAGCATATTATTTCAACCACAACAACTGAATCATGCAATTCTGTGGACTTTTACTATGTATTTGATTCAGAGATCCATCAAATGTTCATCAAATGAAGTTAAGCTTCAAATAAAACCATCACTGCTCATGTTAAACAGCAATCCATCACTCTACGGCTGATGGTTCTCCAACGCAACGTCAAACTCAAACACAAACCAATGCGTTTCATAGACAAGACTACACTGACACTAACTGAGGAGAAGTATCTTTGACATCAGAGTCAAACAGCAGTCCAGTAAAACACGTTCTAAGAACGTTTTGATAATGTTCCCATCAAGTTCTGAAAGCATCATTTATTCATGTTCTCTGAAGGTTCAAAATGTCCAGTATTTAAAATGTTTTAAAAATATATATTTTTTTTTCTATAAGGAACATTCCATTTCATCATTTTGGGAACATCATTTTTTAATGTTCTCAGATTTTTATTATTATTTTTTTTTTAAATAGTAAGCTGTTCTGTTAATAACTTTGAGAGTACCTCGCAAACGTTCTGAGACAAAGTTCCCTGTTAGATGGGAGTAATCAGATACACGTGAGAATGACGTTTGGAGAAGTATAATGTAAAAATGTAGGGTAACGAGTTAAGTTTTGACCTTAATCCCTTTAAGAGTGCTTTCTCCGACTATTTAAATGTGTGTTTCAGGCTGTACACGGCTGTGTCTGGAGTCTTGGCCAAAAGGAGAGTGAATTAAGTTATTGCTCTGATTTAAAAATACAGATGTAAATGAACACGCCTTTATACACAATGCGTTCTGGTACAACAAGATCTTTTCTGCTCTGAGAGACAAAAGAAGGTGCATCACTGAGCAAAGATAAAACTTACGTTAGCATTGTGTTCACTAGTCTGTGAAGCTGCTCGGGCCTGTCAGAAAACAATGGCATAAATACTAGGATGAGCATGAAAGAAATATCTCTGACATCGCAACAAATTATGTCAGACTTTACACTGTAAAAAATGTTATTGTAAATTAACGGTAATATACTGGCAGCAGGGTTTCCAGCAGTGTACTGTAATTTTACAGTTGTATTACTGTATTCTGAATTACGGCTTTTTTGTAATTTTACGGTAAATTGCTGGCGGCAGGGTTTCCAGCAGTGTTCTGTAATTTTACAGTTTCATTACTGTATTCTAGATTTTTTTTAATTAAACAGTAGAACTGGCAATTTTGCCAATCATTAACTTTATTATAAATATCTGTACTTGAACAAACTCACAAGCTGGCATTGTAATTTCATTTATACAAAAAAAGTGGCAGCAAATACACAGAAAAGAGAAGACCAAGAGGGTATTTCTTATAGCACAGTGTTTATTTAAGTGCCCAAGCAATAATTCAAATGCTTTCTCAAAAAAGCAATCAAAATGGAAGAATCAATTTGCAATGGAAGAATCAGTCTTTGTGTATGTTAGAGAAAGATGAGATGATGAGAGAAGAAAAATTAACCATAACATTACAAAACAGACAATGTGCAAACTGAACCCTGCAGAAGTCTGTAGACATATTTAAATCGATTTAAGTTGACCATATAAAACACAAAACAAGCAGCCATTTAAGGTGTATCTGTGTGCTATGAGTATGGCATAGCATGGGCATGGGCTTGGAGTGTACGTTCCCCTAAAAACAGCCTTTCAGAAATGGCAAACAACTTCTGAACAACAATCTTATTTTGGTGTAATAAAAGTCCAAACCTGGCAAGGATTTGCAGAACAGTCCAAGAACGTTTCAGAAACATAAAACATAAAACTGTCACCAACTCTGATGCAAATGTAGCCAGGGACGGGTGTAGTCTGAAACATAAACATTGAAAAAAATCCTTTGTAAGTTAAAATAACATCAAAAGAATGTCAAAAGGACATGACAAAAAGCATATATATAATACTACACAAATATTTCGGTAACTTAGGGCCCTATGATTTCCACGATGTGGAAAACACGGACGCAATCACAGAATTCAGTCATGAAATCAGAATTAGTCAAATAATGTGGATTGTCACAGAATTTGACAAATTTTGGATGAATACATTAAAATAGTGTTATACACCTACTGAAATTGCGATGTGGATTAGTGTAGGTGAATATTAAAACGCAAAAATACGATTTAACTATTATTACTGCATGTTCTGTGTTAATGAATGGCTCAGACGCGTGGTTTTGTTTACTACAAAGATACTGAAGCACACGGGACACTTGTGGTGTTTTCAGCGCCTGTTTCCTCACCATATGAGGACAGGAATACATGAGCTTCATATAAGAGCTTCTTTGAAAGCCGCTTTACCAGCATTTTACAGTTTTATTTGTGAAAACTCAAACCTCAAAAACATACCGTCACTAGCCAGTCGTCTTCATTTCAAAAGACTGAGAAATGTAAGATATTAGAACAGCTATTTTAGGAAATAAGTCTTAACTGTAAGGGGGGAAAAATCCATAAAAATGGAAAAGGTACTGGTTATTTTCAGCCAGGTCATTATCCCTTAAGTGGTTTAACCAAAACTAAACGCAAAGCATAATTCAGAATACGGCTAAAATACTGGTGACAAATTAATACCGCAAAATCTTTCATGAATTGAGTTTATTTATCTTAAGGCACACTCTTGTCACTTAAAGATGTTTTCTCTCAGGAAAAAATCCTGTTATCATAGTTTTGCTTCATAATAAATTTGTTTAAACAATGTTTTTATACTATATTAGAAAACAGGACACAAATAGTCAAAGAAAATGGGTTGGCGATGTAAGCCTCGTCTGACTCTCCTGGTTGATGTTTTAATGAAGGATCAGAGAGTGTCAAATATCCTGATTATGTAAGTGAGGGAATCTTTACAACACGAGACAAAGGCTGTTTTGGGGGTATGATGCTACTAGAGTTCATCTATAGAAAGACAAATATTCTTTGCATGACTTCATAACCTTTTTTTAAACTTAAAACTTAAAAGGTGAAAGACTACAAAACATAGATAAATAAATACAAATAAAACATCCAAACTCAACTGTCAGATGCTTTGGCTCAACTTTGCTTATTCAAAGATAAATTATAAAATTCATATCAAATTCATCCACATGAAATCAGAAAGTATTAATATTACGGACTGGGAGTAACCTGATACTGGCAGGTAAATGAGCAACAGTGAACAGTCTGGGTCATATAAACCTTACAAAACTTTAATACAAATGTCTTCCTATATATATATAGACACACACCTCTGTGAAATGTACAGATGTGATGAGAAAGACACGATGAATCAAAACTCATCACAAGCAGCATTTTCATATATGTATGTAAAAACAAACATACGCACTGCACTAAATATAAAACACACATGACACTAAATAATGCAAACGCCGCTTAATTTATTTATTGTTTAACATTGAATATTTCCAGTGAGACAAACTGAATTCCAGCTGCCTCCGTCACTAAACCCTCCTTCATCTCAGTTTAAAGTTACACGCGTCATTCTGGAAACTAGGGATGTTTTTCACTGGCTGGATTCAGCTCTTCCTCGGGCCCCATTCAGTTCATGCATGATTCACATTATGACGTTTCCTGCGTTCAGCAAATGACTCAGCACTGATACAACATAGTGATTATAAAGCTAGGATTAGCGCGACGAAACCTGCAGACACACCTCTATAAAATTCACCTACTTTCTACCTCCTCACCTGCACTTGTGTGTCTAGTTAAAATAGAAATAAAGTCTCTCCACACCTGCAGACGTCTTCACTGACTCACCCGTTTGAAACAAGCACTCATCAAATAATAGAATAAGATAATTGCTTTAACGCTTAATATAAAAAGATAGCTTCAGTTTTATATGCAATGCAATTTAATTATATGTTTCATAATGTACTTTACGTTAAATCATTTTTAGTGTACATTCAATATACAGCTTTTACTGAACACTTTCATTAAGAACTGTAAAGCATTTGAAAATCTGACAGCAGAAGAACAAAAAACGTTGCGTAAATCTTTACTTAAAGCTTGTAGCCCGTTAACGATTGACACAAATTAAGTTAACACAAATTGTAGTTACTGTAGTAACGTAATCCATTACATTACATATAACATAATCAGGCTACTTTTTGATTACGTTTAGAATAAGTATTTTAATGCATTATGCTGTCTCATAATGCATTGTATGACCTCACGGATAAACCTATTATAATACATATCTAAACATCCAATTTCAGATGTAACAAGGAATCTGCAAAGAATTTATGGGAAGGGTTAGGTAAGATGTAGAGTAATGCATAATAACCTACATTAATAATGCATTATACGTAAAGGCTTCAGGTTGTGTTATCGGACATGAAAAGGTTTAATCACTATAAATGTCAATTGGAAAAAAAGCATCTTTGCTTAAAACGTCTTATTACATAAAAGGTCACATTTTTCTAGGCAGTGCTGAACGTGTGATCGCTCAAACTTGTTCATGATTGAAGAAACTTCTAGTTACTATTTCACCAGGTTTCTGGGTTTAACTGCACTTACAAGTATTTAAAAAAAATGTGACTGGCCCGGTCTAGAATGACAGTATGCTACAACTCAACTTCAGCGTCTCTAATTTGGGTCAGAAAATTTCCAGAACATGCCTGACAAAAGTGCATTTTTTGTATTCAATAGCACTGACCTGTAACACACTGAAGACGTGAGCGTGAACAGATTAATAGAAAAGTAAACTACCGAATTGTTCGTAAATGCTCATACCTTTGAAATCTACATTTTACATGAAATATTTTACATGAAAGAGTTTCAGGAACATTCGTGCGTCGGACATTCATTCTTTCATAAAGTTCTGTTTGGAAGAAGGCAGAAAACATGTGTGTTAATGCTTTTTTACAGTTCAATGGCAAATAGTAACAACCATTAAAGGAACCTTTAGGAAGAAAAAAAGAAGACAAAGAAACCACGTGCACATTCAAATACCAGTCAAGTTAGTTAGCCAGAAACATCCCACCTTCTTCTAAAGCCTTTATAAGAATAAGAAAACTCATTTAAGAAAATTATGTTGGGAATTAAAAAAAATAAAAATAAAAATAAATAATAATAATAGCCTACTAAAAAAAATGAATGCCATCTTTAATCTGTGCTGCATTGGCACCAATTTGGTATTCAAATTCAGTGGCATCACATTTCTACTCAGATTCTGTAATTATTCCATGCCGTTCTAACCTGTATGCCTTTCTTTCAGTGAAACACCAAGGGTTAATTCTTGAAGTGAATAAGAATAGAAACAGTCAAGCTACAAAATAACAAAATCAAGCATAACCATGTCACAGAAGTGGTTCATATCTGACAGTTTTCACAAAAACGGCTTAGACTCCCTTTGTGCCTGCTTTCTGATGTCAAAGCCTGGAGGTCTTTATTTTATTTTAAATCTAAATGAAAGTAAAAAAAAAAAAAAAAGAAATAATTGTGTTTGGCTCTTCTAAAGTCCGAAACATTTCTCATTTAAATTCTGGTGTTTTACCTTCAGTGAAATAATTTGTAAAAAAAAAAAAAAAAAACGTGGGCCTCTTATTTGATAGGGCACTTAAATTTGATTGACAAATACATTTAGTTGTCAAATCAAGTTTTTACGAACTAAGAGCACTGACTTAAGACTTTCCTTTCTTTTAAGCACTTTGAAACTACAATTCATGCTTTTATTTCTTCTAGAATTGATGATTGTAATTTCCTGTCTCTGGGAATAAACAGTTCTTCATTACCCAGATTACAGTATGTCCGAAACACGGCTGCAAGACTCTTAGCTGGTGTTCGCAAATACGAAGATATTACTCCTGTGTTAAAGTCTTTACATTGGCTCCCAGTCCACTTTAGAATTTAAAGTGCTTCTGCTTGTTTTTAAATGTTTAAATGGCCTCACTCCCTCTTACTTCTCTGACTTGTTGTGTGTACACCATCCAGTGAGAACTCTGTCAACCAGAGTTTGTTCACTGTTCCAAAGTCAAAATTAACATCCAGATTGTAATCGAGCTTTTGCCATAGCTGCGCCTAAACTTTGGAACACTTTACCAATCCAAATTAAAACTGCACCAACATTTTTAAAATCAAAGTTAAATGCGTATCTCTTCACTATAGCCTATGACTTGTGATTTCCTTTGTTATCTGTTGTTGTTTGCTGGGTAGTATTTTTAGAGCATTGTTCAGCACATTGGTCAACTGTGTTTTTTTGTTTGTTTTCTTTTTAATAGTACAAAAAACTATTTTTGGATGATAAACTTTTAAGTTGATCCACTGAGACATTGTTTTCATTAACCCACAAAGTTTTTTAAACAGTACTTAATTTTGTGTGCACTCTTAAAAATAAAGTTGCTTCACAGCAATGCCATCGAATAACGTTTTTGTCTAAATGGTTCTATAAAGAACCGTTAACATCTGAAGAACCTTTCTGTTTCACAAAAGGTTCTTTGTGGCGAAAGAAGGTTCCTCAGATTATAAAAAGGTAAGAAAGAGATGGTTCTTTAAAGAATCTTTGACTGAATGGTTCTTTGTGGAACCAAAAATGGTTCTTCTATAGCATCGCTGTGAATAACCTTTTAAGCACTTTTATTTTTAAGAGTGTATTCTTAAAGGGGTCCTATTATGCTTTTTCACTTTTTAAACTTGAGTTAGTCTGTAATGTTGTTGTTTGAGCATAAAAAATATCTGCAAAGTTACAAAGCTCAAAGTCCAATTCAAAAGGAGATATTTTATTTAACAGAAATCACTTTTCAAAAACTACAACGAACAACTCGTTTGGACTACAAAGCATATTTTCCGGGATTTGTGATATCACAAATATTGACGAATGGCACGAAACCTGGTTGAGCTGCACTAAAGGCAACAAGTGTTATCACTATGTCGGAGACACACTAGCTTTCCCAAGGCAGACGAGCTTAGAGTGGTTAAAATCATCCGGGTTTAAATTGTGCTTAAATTGATTTGATATTGATGCAATATTTACACTGAAGCTCGCAGGCGGCTATGGTAAGGGGCATGACATTTCCCGACCAGGTGCTAAGTGCTGCCAATCACAACACACACTCGCCCAGCTAACCAGTCACAGCACACACTGGCCCAGTTAACCAATCACAGCACACATTGGCCCAGCTAACCAGTCACAGCACACACTGGCCCAGTTAACCAATCACAGCACACATTGGCCCAGCTAACCAGTCACAGCACACACTGGCCCAGTTAACCAATCACAGCACACATTGGCCCAGCTAACCAGTCACAGCACACACTGGCCCAGTTAACCAATCACAGCACACATTGGCCCAGCTAACCAGTCACAGCACACACTGGCCCAGTTAACCAATCACAGCACACATTGGCCCAGCTAACCAGTCACAGCACACACTGGCCCAGTTAACCAATCACAGCACACATTGGCCCAGCTAACCAGTCACAGCACACACTGGCCCAGTTAACCAATCACAGCACACATTGGCCCAGCTAACCAGTCACAGCACACACTGGCCCAGTTAACCAATCACAGCACACATTGGCCCAGCTAACCAGTCACAGCACACACTGGCCCAGTTAACCAATCACAGCACACATTGGCCCAGCTAACCAGTCACAGCACACACTGGCCCAGTTAACCAATCACAGCACACATTGGCCCAGCTAACCAGTCACAGCACACACTGGCCCAGTTAACCAATCACAGCACACATTGGCCCAGCTAACCAGTCACAGCACACACTGGCCCAGTTAACCAATCACAGCACACATTGGCCCAGCTAACCAGTCACAGCACACACTGGCCCAGTTAACCAATCACAGCACACATTGGCCCAGCTAACCAGTCACAGCACACACTGGCCCAGTTAACCAATCACAGCACACATTGGCCCAGCTAACCAGTCACAGCACACACTGGCCCAGTTAACCAATCACAGCACATTTTGTATTTCAGAAGGCGGACCTTCATTTGATACAGGAACTATTCGAGCCATTCATGCCAGACTGGGGAGAGAGGTGTTGTAATAATGTAAAATATGTGGAAAATAATGTGTTTTTCGAACAACCTAGTATGAGTGCCTGTTCTAGTACACCCCAAAACAAAAGACTTTGTAAACGAGCATAATAGGACCCCTTTAATACTATTCATGTTCAGGAGATAAAATGTTCCAATGACAAAAACAAAATCAAAAGAATAATAATAATAATAATAATATAGGATATTTAAAATTGAATATTTAAGCCTTAAGTATAACTATAAAAATAGTTTTTCTTGTTGGTTTGTTTTTTGTCCGTAGTTGTAAAAAAGAAAGATCATTGAAATAAAAAGTAAGATAATATTACAGAAGTTCGTCCTGAATTTCATGTTTAATTCAATGTGCTACTTTACAATTAATTATGAAATTTACTACTCATTTCTGAGTGAAAATTGTTTCTATACTTTTTTTTTTCAGTGAAGTTTGGCAGAAGATAACATTGTTGCTTCTGCATCTTTTCTTTTATACAAATAAAAAAATAAAAAAAAAACTGTTAAAATATGTTCAATCTACTGCATCACCTTATATAATATTCCTGTAAAGCAATTTATCTCAGTCTACAATTTGGTGACCCAACACAGTACTAAAATTATTAATAATTAAAAAATAAACATGTTTAATTTTTTGTTAAAGGGGTCATATGATGTTGCTAAAAAGAACATTATTTTGTGTATTTGGTGTAATGAAATGTGTTTATGCGGTTTAAGGTTAAAAAACACATTATTTTCCACATACTGTACATTATTGTTTCTCATCTATGCCCCACCTTTCTGAAACGCGTCGATTTTTACAAAGCTCATCGGTCTCGCACACAAGTGAGGTGTGCTGTGATTGGACAGCTATCCAGTGCGTTGTGATTGGCTGAATGCCTCAAGCGTGTGACGGAAATGTTATGCCCCTACCATATTGTGATGGCGTGTCCGGCCGGAGCGACGAGACAAAAACATTAAAACCCATTACAAACGACGCATTTGTTGCATCCGGTGGGGACATAATTGGCATTGTAGTCTACTCTCCCAGGATCAGGAAATGGTCCTCCATAAAATGTGCTGCACACATCTGAATATTTGGGTTGAAGTGTTCTGGAACAGTGTTGTAAATACAACTTAACCACTGATTTCTAGTCGTGTCCTCTTTTGGAAGACCAAACAAAGCAGTTTCGCTTTCACAACGAAACACAGCGTGTCCACGACATGGTGGCGGCAGCAACAATACTACAGCGAGAATAAAGTTACAACTTCTTTCTTTGCGTGAACATTTGGGCGGCGTTATGCAAATCTTCCCACACAGTGACGTAGACATGTGGGGGCGTGTTAGAACGAGGCGTTTTCGGAGGGCGTGGACGAGTCTTAACTTTGATAAAGAATATCTATTTGGGTTTGAGACTTTAGTCTTTGCAACTTTAGGGATCTTATCTATTCACAAACAGCTTGTAAAACTCCAAAGAGAAAGGAAAACTTGAAATCGCATCATATGACCCCTTTTGTTAATGATTTTTGAGCATGAGGGAATGTCACACAACCTGTCCATGTTACTGTTTGCATTTAGCTAAGTTCTTTGCTGTGCATTAAACCCTTATTCCATGCACTGGTGAAAGCACACACACACACACACACACACACACACACAGAGAGAGAGATCTAGCAGTTTTATTGTTTACATTAACATTTTATTATACATATTTTTCTTCAAAAAAAAATACATGTGACTTTATTTAAAACTTACAGGCAACTACAGGTTTGAGGCAACAGTTGCAAAATAAATTAAGAGATCTAAAAATAATTATCTTTGATAATGCCAGCCACGTGGTGGCATCACACTTGCAATTAAATGAACAGACCAATTACACTCATTTGTATCTGCCCTCTCTGTGCAGGAGCCTGCTTTTAAGTAGCAGTACATTAGTAGAATGCAAACACTAATGCTCACAAAAACACACTCAAACACAACCTCTCTCACACGTACACACATATAAAATAAATGATGTATTGCCCTCTTCCCAAATTTGCAGCTCCTTTCCTCATTGTTCCCAGAGTCACAACATTGCACAGTTATAAATATGCTGCATTACATATACTTTAGTGTTGGGTTCATCAAGCGTTCAGTGCTCATCGACCAATTTCAGAAAGCAAATGATGTGTTGGCAGCATCCTTACAACAGGAGGACTGCAAGGATCCCTGAGAGAATTACCAGAGCAGCTGAAAAGACAAGAAAAAGGAATAGTTAAGTCATTTATTAAAGAACTTCAAATGCTTTATCCTAATATTTTTGCTCAGGTAACTGACTCTTGAAAAGCACATCATGAAAATTATACTACTTCTATTAGCTAGAAATAACTCTTGTATTGCAAATGCTGTTCTGTCTGTTGGGCAAATGCGTATCATGCACCAATTAATTTCAAACAAGAGCATTTAGCAGCTAAAGAGTCCTTTGTGTCACTCTTTTTAACACACTGTAGATATTTTCTCTCAAAATGCAGATTCTACCTGGTGTGGCCGTATACAATTCTTACCCTGAGATGCAGCATGATGCAGTGCATTGCTCCCTGCTGTAGTAGCAGGTTTTGCTGTAGTAGAAACTGTAGTAGTGGTAGTAGTGGTAGTATTTGTAGTGGGTGTTATTATGACAACATCTGAGCTGTTAGTGCTGGTTAGATCAACTGATGAATTTGTAGACATTCGTGTGACTGGCGACCCCAGAGTGCCTGTTGAAATGGAAATAAAGAAAACATTTTAATTTTGCTACCAATTAGAATCTCCTTCAGTACTGTTTTTGTAGTGTCACTCTTACCGTTTGCATAGTTGCCAGTGAAGAAATAGAGGAAAGTATCTGTGTTTGCTGCACGGGTGATGCTGCTGAGGCCTGCAGCTACAAAAATGCACTGAATCCTAGTGTCGCTTACAGAGCCACGGAAGGATCTGGGGTTAAACTGCAAGACAAAACAAGTACAAATGTATTGCTAAAAATTAGATGTCACAGTGAAGGAGGTGTCCCTTAACCTCAAAGCATTCCATAAACCCTCCAGCTCTACTCTGGGTTTCGCTTTTTTCGCTTGCTGCTGTTGAACAAACATTTGCATCGTTACTGTTCTACTGTATAGTTGTCTCAGAATGCTTTGTTCTTTAAAGCCGTCCCCATTGCTGTTCATTACCACATAATGTATAGTCAATAATCTTTTGTGCAAAGCTTGGCAATAAAGAAAATGCTCTGTAAAAGGGAGTCTTACAGTATTATCCGGAGTCAGAATGGTATTATTCAGTGTGGCACGGATGAACTTCGCCACACCATTGTCGTTGGCACAAGAATAGACGGTGTCATTATCACCCTATGAGAAGAAAAGGTAAATAAGTGAGAACCCAAATCTGAGATTTTTTTTTGGTCCAAATCACATTCTTAAAAAAGGGAGTTTTTTAAACGTGGACATATATTAGAAATAAATGTGATGTTTTTCAGACCTCCTTCTTGTCTCGAGACAGGCCAACTGCAATGTAACCATTTGGATCCCCGCTGAGCTCAAAAGTGAGATTGTTGGAGTCTCCGTTCACCCCTCTTGTGGAGGCAAAAAAGCAGCTATTTGAGCTGGATGGATCACAGTTGGCTGGAGTGGAGAAACATGCCCTGTCCTTCTTACAGTTGTCTTTGGTGACCTTGTATTGTAAAGTTATGTTGATATTAGCCTTGAAATGCAATGCTGAAATTCATATAAATCTGTTGAGAATGTTTAATAAATGCATAAAATCTCAAGGTAATTCAAGTTTCAAAAATAAATACTACAGCAATTTGACATCCGACACAATACAATAGCTGTTAACATCGACTCCACAAACGCTTTACTTCACCTTCACCACAAAAAGCAACACAATTGTAAATATGAACAAAAAACTGTCTTGCCAGTCTGTTCCCACTTACATTTGCTGTACCATTATTAGCTGTAGATACTCCAGACGCAGTAGATGCAGTGGTGTTTAATGCTGCAGTGGCAGTAGATGCAGTGGTGTTTGGGGCTGTAGTGGTGGCATCTATACTGGGTGTTATTACTGAAACATCTGTGCTGTTAGGGTTGCTTAAGTCCACTGACCCATTTGTGGCCAGTCTAGTGACTGGAGAATCCAGAGAACCTGGAAAAGGAGTGAAGGGAGGAGTAAGATTTACTTTTGCAAAAAAAAAAATAAAAAAAAATAATGATAATAATAATTTGTCACTGGATCAAAGTTTCACACTCACCATTTGAGACGCTTCCTGTTAAAAAGAAGACAAAATTGTCTGTGGTTGCAGCACGGGCATTGTTGCTGAGACCTGCAGCAGTGAAAATGCACTGAATCTTTCTTCCATTCATCGAACCACGGAAACTTCCAGGGATGAACTGCAGCAAGACAGAAATAATATTACAGAATATTACACTGCAAAGATGGCACAAAACATAAATCAGAGGTGACATATACAGTGCTGTGAGAAACTCTATTTTAGTATATTTTACAGTATATTTTAATTTATTTTTATTCATTATTGCATCTTTACACAGATTTACACAGAGGCAACATTTGATACCTGTGTGGACAGTACCACTCCCTTTTTTAATATACTACTATATTGTTTACTGTTAAGAATTCCCTTTGCTAATATTGGCATAGTATCATTTATAGAGAAGGCTCTCTGAAAAAGGGTCTTACTGTGTTATCCTGAGTCAGTATTTGATTGTTCAGTGTGGAACGGAAAAACCTCAGTTCACTATTGACTTTAGCGCACGAATAGACAGTGGCTCCTTGACCCTGAGGATGTGAAAAATAAATTAGTCAAGGAACCATACTTTGGCTTTTAAAATTACAGTGCTTAATTTTTACATTTAATTAAAAGAAACACATAAAAAAAACACTCGATTTGATCACTTACACTCTTGTCTCGAGAGAGGCCTGCTCCGATGTAACCATCTGTCTCACCACTGATCTCAAAATTTAAATTATTTGCATGTCCACCTACTCCTCTTGTGGAGAGGAAATAGCAGGAACCTTGTGCACTTGGATTACAGGAAAGTGGAGCAGAGAAACATGCTCTATCCCTCTTGCAGCTATCCCTGCCAGTGATGTCCTTCAGTAAACAAAGTAAAATTAAATTGAAAATGTAAGTGCTGGGTATACAAGCTTGCAAAAGTAATTTGTTTTATAATTTAAATGCAACTTTCACTTCAACAGTCAGGATGGTTATTATTTCCATTTTTAAACAAGGAAAAGGGCTTACCAGTGGTAGATTATTGGTGTTGCTGTTGGTCAAGGTATTAGAGCCTGACGGTGTCGTGGTCAAGTTTGTGGTTATGTTGGTAGGGCGTGTTTGGTTCAGATTGGCGGTCGTGTTGGGAGGACGCGTCTGGGTCAAGTTTGCAGTCGTGTTGAGGGGACCCATTTGGGTCATATTGGCGGTCATGTTGGGAGGGACCATCTGGGTCAGGTTCGTAGATGGTGCAGTGGTTGATGTTATCCCTGCCAGTGATGTCCTTCAGTAAACAAAGTAAAATTAAATTGAAAATGTAAGTGCTGGGTATACAAGCTAACTTGCAAAAGTAATTTGTTTTATAATTTAAATGCAACTTTCACTTCAACAGTCAGGATGGTTATTATTTCCATTTTTAAACAAGGAAAAGGGCTTACCAGTGGTAGATTATTGGTGTTGCTGTTGGTCAAGGTATTAGAGCCTGACGGTGTCGTGGTCAAGTTTGTGGTTATGTTGGTAGGGCGTGTTTGGTTCAGATTGGCGGTCGTGTTGGGAGGACGCGTCTGGGTCAAGTTTGCAGTCGTGTTGAGGGGACCCATTTGGGTCATATTGGCGGTCATGTTGGGAGGGACCATCTGGGTCAGGTTCGTAGATGGTGCAGTGGTTGATGTTGCTGTGGTATTAGATGCAGTGGCATTTGTACTGGGTGTTGTTACTGAAACGTCTGTGCTGTTAGGGTTGCTTAAGTCCACTGACCCATTTGTGGCTAGTCTACTGACTGGAGATTCAAGAGAACCTGGAAATAGGAGTAGGGGGAAGAAAATGGTTTACTTCTGCTTCAAAACATAATATATGTAAGTTACTTGATCAAAGTTTTGCACTCACCATTTGATATGCTGCCTGTTAATAGGAAGACAAACGTTTCTGTGGTTGCAGCACGGGCGGTGCTGCTGAGACCTGCAGCATTGAAAATGCATTGAATCTTTTTTCCAGTCACTGAGCCACGGAAGCTTCCAGGGATGAACTGCGCCACAACAGAAGTATAATATTATTTAATATCACACTGCAACGATGGCACAGAAACTCTATTTGAGATGACATATACAGTGCTGTGGGGAAATCTTTGCAATTTCTGACACAAAAATATCTTAAACATACAAACAAGCCTAGCTCAGAATGGCTGAAAAACAAGAAATGTAAGGCTATTCAGTGCAGTGAAGTACTTAAACACTTTTGAAATGTTGTGGCATTGAAATGACTTTAAATGCACAATTCATGCTTAAAAGCCTACAAATATCACAGAACTAAAGTTTAAGGAGTGGGACACAATTCTTCCACAACAGTAAATAACTATAGGAAGGCAGTTGAGAGTGTTATTTCTGGGTGTTACTGACTAGAGGATGAGGCAGTCATAGGTAGTATCCTTTAATCAGCTTTTTTGCATTACCGGTCTTAGAAAAGGGGCCTTACTGTGTTATCCTGAGTTAGTATTTGATTGTTCAATGTGGAACGAATCAACTTCAGTGCACCATTGATTTTGGCACAAGAATAGACGGTGGCACCCTGACCCTATGGATGAGAAAAGTCGATTAGTCAGACAACCAGAATACCATTCTTCACTTTAATAGAGTGTAATGTTTAAAAGTTAAGGACTTTACTTTTTAAAAGAAATGTCTGATAAAAAATCAACTGGATTTGATCTCTTACACTGTTGTCTCTAGAGAGGCCAGCTCCAATGTAACCATCTGCCTCGCCACTGAGCTCAAAAGTAAAATTATTTGCATTTCCGCTTACTCCTTTTGTGGAGAGGAAATAGCAGGAACCTTGTGCACCTGGATTACAGGAAGGTGGAGCAGAGAAACATGCTCTATCTCTCCTGCAGTTATCCCTGCCTGTGATTTCCTGCAATAAAAAAAAAAAACTTGAGCTTTAACAGCCAAGATTGTCATTTCCATTTTTAAATAGGAAAAAGACTTAATTTACTATTGATTGAGTATTAGAACTTGATGTTTTTATAATGTTTGTTACAGTGAGGGGGCCTGACTGTGTCGGGTTTGTGGTGATGTTGGGAGGGCGTGTTTGGGGCAGGATGTTGGTTATGTTGGGGGGTTGTGTTTGGTTCAGGTTGGTGGTTATGTTGGGAGGGCGTGTTTGGGGCAGGATGTTGATTATGTTGGAGGGGCGTGTTTGGTTCAGGTTGGTGGTTATGTTGGGAGGCCGTATTTGGGGCAGGATGTTGGTTATGTTGGCAGGGCTTGTTTGGTTCATATTGGTGGTTATGTTGGGAGGGCGTGTCTGGGTCAGGTTGGTGGTCATGTTAGAAGATATCCAGCTGCCTATGGAGTTGCTACTGCTCGTTGTATTGTTCCCATTGACTCCAATCATCATACATGCTATCCCCAGGATAGCCACAAAGATCAAATTGCTCCTCATCAGTTATGTTTATGAGCTTATATATCTGTTAATCCTGCGGTTTTTGTTACCTGTAATTAAAAATGAAAAGAAAATAATTCAGTTTGTATAAACAACAAAAAAATAAACATTTTAGACAATTTATAATGTATTTTAAAAAGCCATTAATGACAGACAGTCTTTATCTGAAAGACTTTATATTTCATTGCCTTTTATCATTCATCTGAGTGCAGACACAAACAAGCATAAGCCTGGATTCTCAATTCATCAACACCTTAGTTTAACAGAGTTTATTAAGTAATATGTTATTGATAAATATTAAGTCACTTTAACATTAACAATTAAACCTTAACATTAAGATATGTTGCTTAACATCTTTACATGTATTTATATCAGCAGTGGTTGTTTTGTTTGTAGGAACTGCTATTTTAGCTATACTAGTATGCAATCTAAGAAGTTATGTTGTTAGAAGTTATTAACTGATGTGTATTTTCAATTCTTAAATTCACACAAGTGTTACACCACAGTATATACTACACAGTGCAACCATTCAACCTTCTTAATATGGTAAAGAGTAAAATTATAAAATTTGATGAATCCTCAAAATTCATCCTCAAAATTAAACATGTTTTTTTTTCAAATGTATGTTTTAGAAGCCAGTGGCTCCTTAGTTATTCCATAGTCAGTAGCTCTGAAAATAGGGTAATTCGGTCAGCATAGCACTGTCCAATAACATAAAATATGTTGTTCACAGTAGTAAAAAAAAAGTGTCAAAAAAATTACTAATAAAAAATATGTAACTGTCACTATTTAATATTCATTCAATACAATGTATAATATATAATAAGACTTATATACAATATAATATACAATACGAATTATAATTTAAGAAAAAACAAAAGAGAGAAAATAAAAAGCACCAGCTTGCACTGGTATACAAAGACTGGAAGAAACAGTGGTTCCAACAAATATTTGGACACTTTATTATTTATTAATGCATACTGTATCACAAAAAATAAAGGTAAATTTTTAAAAGCTCATAAAAGTGCAGTTAGTTCTGAGATTTTGTTATCTGATTCAATGACATTCAGACATTAGGCGACCTCCTACAAGATATAAGGTATGTATATCAAAGTATCATGCCATTTCTGATTGTATGAATAGACCTCATCTGTTAAGTCTTTGTATAATGCAATGTCATTACACATATCTGTCTCTGGATTCCCGATAGCTCAGTCAATAAGTTAACTGTCGCTTGTGAAGAAAGTTTAAAGCATTCCTTACCCGTGTCTGAGTTGTTCTGGGAGTTTGGGATCAAAGATAGAGGTGTCAGAACTTCTCTGGCTTTAATAACTCACATTCAGGGTGGGACATGAAGGGTTGGACACACCGGTTTTAACTTTGATTCTTTTTTTCACTTCAGACTTTGTCATTTGCACATTCAAACGTAAAAGCAAAATCAACATACATTATTACAGCATGAGCATCTCTGCAGCTCATATTGGTACATTCCTGCTGCACTTTTCAGCTCAACTACTACAGATTTTCCAGTGACGCTGTAAAAACTTTGAGACTACCTTGCAAACGTTCTGAGACAAAGTTCCCTGTTAGATGGGAGTAATCAGATACACGTGAGAATGACGTTTGGAGAAGTATAATGTAAAAATGTAGGGTAACGAGTTAAGTTTTGACCTTAATCCCTTTAAGAGTGCTTTCTCCGACTATTTAAATGTGTGTTTCAGGCTGTACACGGCTGTGTCTGGAGTCTTGGCCAAAAGGAGAGTGAATTAAGTTATTGCTCTGATTTAAAAATACAGATGTAAATGAACACGCCTTTATACACAATGCGTTCTGGTACAACAAGATCTTTTCTGCTCTGAGAGACAAAAGAAGGTGCATCACTGAGCAAAGATAAAACTTACGTTAGCATTGTGTTCACTAGTCTGTGAAGCTGCTCGGGCCTGTCAGAAAACAATGGCATAAATACTAGGATGAGCATGAAAGAAATATCTCTGACATCGCAACAAATTATGTCAGACTTTACACTGTAAAAAATGTTATTGTGAATTAACGGTAATATACTGGCAGCAGGGTTTCCAGCAGTGTACCATAATTTTACAGTTGTATTACTGTATTCTGAATTACGGCTTTTTTGTAATTTTACGGTAAATTGCTGGCGGCAGGGTTTCCAGCAGTGTTCTGTAATTTTACAGTTTCATTACTGTATTCTAGATTTTTTTTAATTAAACAGTAGAACTGGCAATTTTGCCAATCATTAACTTTATTATAAATATCTGTACTTGAACAAACTCACAAGCTGGCATTGTAATTTCATTTATACAAAAAAAGTGGCAGCAAATACACAGAAAAGAGAAGACCAAGAGGGTATTTCTTATAGCACAGTGTTTATTTAAGTGCCCAAGCAATAATTCAAATGCTTTCTCAAAAAAGCAATCAAAATGGAAGAATCAATTTGCAATGGAAGAATCAGTCTTTGTGTATGTTAGAGAAAGATGAGATGACGAGAGAAGAAAAGTGAACCATAGCATTACAAAACAGACAATGTGCAAACTGAACCCTGCAGAAGTCTGTAGACATGTTTAAACCGCTTTAAGTTGACCATATAAAACACAAAACAAGCAGCCATTTAAGGTGTATCTGTGTGCTATGAGTATGGCATAGCATGGGCATGGGCTTGGAGTGTACGTTCCCCTAAATAAATATTCTTTGCGTGACTTCATAACCTTTTTTTCCAAACTTAAAAGGTGAAAGACTACAAAACATAGATAAATAAATACAAATAAAACATCCAAACTCAACTGTCAGATGCTTTGGCTCAACTTTGCTTATTCAAAGATAAATTATAAAATTCATATCAAATTCATCCACATGAAATCAGAAAGTATTAATATTACGGACTGGGAGTAACCTGATACTGGCAGGTAAATGAGCAACAGTGAACAGTCTGGGTCATATAAACCTTACAAAACTTTAATACAAATGTCTTCCTATATATATATAGACACACACCTCTGTGAAATGTACAGATGTGATGAGAAAGACACGATGAATCAAAACTCATCACAAGCAGCATTTTCATATATGTATGTAAAAACAAACATACGCACTGCACTAAATATAAAACACACATGACACTAAATAATGCAAACGCCGCTTAATTTATTTATTGTTTAACATTGAATATTTCCAGTGAGACAAACTGAATTCCAGCTGCCTCCGTCACTAAACCCTCCTTCATCTCAGTTTAAAGTTACACGCGTCATTCTGGAAACTAGGGATGTTTTTCACTGGCTGGATTCAGCTCTTCCTCGGGCCCCATTCAGTTCATGCATGATTCACATTATGACGTTTCCTGCGTTCAGCAAATGACTCAGCACTGATACAACATAGTGATTATAAAGCTAGGATTAGCGCGACGAAACCTGCAGACACACCTCTATAAAATTCACCTACTTTCTACCTCCTCACCTGCACTTGTGTGTCTAGTTAAAATAGAAATAAAGTCTCTCCACACCTGCAGACGTCTTCACTGACTCACCCGTTTGAAACAAGCACTCATCAAATAATAGAATAAGATAATTGCTTTAACGCTTAATATAAAAAGATAGCTTCAGTTTTATATGCAATGCAATTTAATTATATGTTTCATAATGTATCTACTTTACGATTCCACATACAAGACACAAATTGTAGTTACTGTAGTAACGTAATCCATTACATTACATATAACATAATCAGGCTACTTTTTGATTACGTTTAGAATGTTTAACTCGTTTATCACATTGGTTTAAATTGGATAATATTGTACCACATTAATATAGAAATTCTCAGAGAATGGAAATATATTCCATTCGTTGTAATTAATAACAAAGTGCATGCAACGTGACATCAAGGTTTCTTAAACTGCGGTTCGTGTTTTGTGAGTTCAAGGCAGGTTTGTGAGATTAATGAAAAGCTAATAATTAATTATAATCAATCAAAAAATGTAAAATTAAAATAAATGATTTTAAAATAACAACCACTAAAATAAAACAGTTAAATGAGATGAATATTGTATTTGTTTACCTGCTTGTCATGTGACTGTTAACCAATGAACATGCAGATGTGAATATATTCAAGTAAATATATTTGTTGAAAGAGGCTCAGCTGACAAACATTTTGTGAAAATAAGAAATATCATGAATTTGTGCATTGTAATGTGTTTGAAAGACAAAAGCCTCCAAAGATACACACGTGTGTGAACAATATGTAATTATATGATCCATAAAATCCAAATTACCTGTAATCAGTTACTACCCAGCACTGTATATAATGCATTAAAAGTATTTTAATGCATTATGCTGTCTCATAATGCATTGTATGACCTCATGGATAAACCTGTGATAATACATTATAATACATATCTAAACATCCAATTTCAGATGTAAATTTGTATTTTTATTGTGAAGAATTTATGGGAAGATGTAGAGTAATGCATAATAACCTACATTATGAATACATTAATAATGCATTGTATGTAAAGGCTTCAGGTTATGTGTTATTGGACATGAAAAGGTTTAATCACTATAAATGTCAATTGGAAAAAAAGCATCTTTGCTTAAAACGTCTTATTACATAAAAGGTCATTTTTCTAGGCAGTGCTGAACGTGTGATCGCTCAAACTTGTTCATGATTGAAGAAAGAAAATATTTATATTGCATATTAAGAATAATAATGTTTGCATTGTATGAACACATCATTGCTAAATGTGTGGCTCGTTCCAAGAAGGCCTTGAGCAAGACACTACAGTGACTTTATTTAAATGCAGTTGTCTGCTTTTATATTAATTGTGTCTAAATTAAAATTTGCAACATAGAAATGCCGTGCATGCTGCTGAGAAAAATCTTGATGACTGAATGCCTATGCAAGCTGCTGCTACTGCACAAGAGACTGAACTGCTGAGAGCTCCATTAATTAGGCATACAAGTAGCTAGGCGAATGCCTATTTTACTCTAACATTGTGTCTACGCCAGACACGAGCGGCACAATATGACCAAATCAATAGACCCGTAACGATAGGTAAAGCAGTCTGCAATGTATGCAGTGTGATACGGCCAATGTAACAAAACTTCTGCTACTGCTGCTATTGATAATATTCACTAACATTTCAATACGGAGTTGAAGTTCATGCTGTTGTTGTTAATGATATTCACAATGTTGTAGTAGGAATTTATTGTGCGAGCTGTTGCGGTTGTAATATTTAATCAGAATTTGCGAAGCATAATCTACTGCTGCTGCACGAAACCTGCTGTAAGCCCTATTGAACTAGCAGAGTAGTAAATACCTATTGCACTTTAAAGAGTTAATTTACCCTCCATGAGTTATCACTAAAATGTTATGCAACTAAAGCACTTTCTGCTGCCGCTGCTATATTAGCCATAACAATGACTTGCTGTGCATGCTGCTGCTAATATTATTTCGGACCTTGCATCTGAATTTGCTATGCATGCTATAAAATTAATGGCTACTGCCCATTTATTAAATAACCAAACAACCAAATAATGCCTATTTCTCTTTGAAGAGTTCTATAAACCCTGTTGAACTGAATAGCAAAGTAATAAAATGCCTATTTCACCTAAAAAGTTCACTACCATCCAAGCGTTATCTTATCACTGAAATTTCATGCAACTAAATGTACTTTATGCTGCGCTGATATTTTAGCAACAGTGATAATTGGATTGCCATGCAGACTGCTGCTAATATTTCTAACATTGCGTCTGAATTTTGCCATGCG
>NW_015506734.1:127343-128812 GCF_001515645.1 Sinocyclocheilus grahami
GCTGCTACTGCACAAGAGACTGAACTGCTGAGAGCTCCATTAATTAGGCATACAAGTAGCTTGGCGAATGCCTATTTTACTCTAACATTGTGTCTACGCCAGACACGAGCGGCACAATATGACCAAATCAATAGACCCGTAACGATAGGTAAAGCAGTCTGCAATGTATGCAGTGTGATACGGCCAATGTAACAAAACTTCTGCTACTGCTGCTATTGATAATATTCACTAACATTTCAATACGGAGTTGAAGTTCATGCTGTTGTTGTTAATGATATTCACAATGTTGTAGTAGGAATTTATTGTGCGAGCTGTTGCGGATGTAATATTTAATCAGAATTTGCGAAGCATAATCTACTGCTGCTGCACGAAACCTGCTGTAAGCCCTATTGAACTAGCAGAGTAGTAAATACCTATTGCACTTTAAAGAGTTAATTTACCCTCCATGAGTTATCACTAAAATGTTATGCAACTAAAGCACTTTCTGCTGCCGCTGCTATATTAGCCATAATAATGACTTGCTGTGCATGCTGATGCTAATATTATTTCTAACCTTGCATCTGAATAACTATGCATATTGCTGCACAAAAGTACTTAGAATGGCTACTGCCCATTTATTAAATAACCAAACAACCAAATAATGCCTATTTCTCTTTGAAGAGTTCTATAAACCCTGTTGAACTGAATAGCAAAGTAATAAAATGCCTATTTCACCTAAAAAGTTCACTACCATCCAAGCGTTATCTTATCACTGAAATTTCATGCAACTAAATGTACTTTATGCTGCGCTGATATTTTAGCAACAGTGATAATTGGATTGCCATGCAGACTGCTGCTAATATTTCTAACATTGCGTCTGAATTTTGCCATGCGTGCTGCTGCTATTAAAATTCACTAAACTAGTGATCTGAATAGCTATGCAATGCAATTATGCTGCTATAGCTGCACAAAAGTACTTAGAATTGCTATAAGTGTCTTTATTAAACAATGAAACGCAAAACAAATAATGCCTATTTCGCTTTGAAGAGTTCACAAAATCCCTGTACGCCCTGGTAAATAAACGAAGTTATAAAAGCATATTTCAATTTAAAAGAGATACTTACCCCATGTGTCACTGAAATTCCATGCAAGTTACGACCAGATATTTGCTGCTGCCGCTGCTATAAACAACAGTAATACTTTGACTTGATTTAATAACGTGTCTATGATACTGCTGCTACACTCCATGAAAGTACTATAATTGCTGTCAATTATAGGGGTGGCAATTTTTCAATTTTTCAGGGGGGCGGCACGTGCAGTTAAAAAAATTAATACAAATTAATATTTTTAAAAAATTTAAAAATAAATCCACAGCCACGAAGTGGTTTTCTATTATCTATCATTTCACTGTGTGGGGAATTGGCAAATTGGTGCCCCTGCTTGCTGAGAAGGTGCCGTGCACAGAAGCTGTGTGAGAAGGGGAAAGGGGA
>NW_015506734.1:131621-134632 GCF_001515645.1 Sinocyclocheilus grahami
AAGACACTACAGTGACTTTATTTAAATGCAGTTGTCTGCTTTTATATTAATTGTGTCTAAATTAAATTTTGCAACATAGAAATGCTGTGCATGCTGCTGCTGAGAAAAATATCGATGACTGAATGCCTATGCAAGCAGCTGCTACTGCACAAGTGACTGAACTGCTGAGAGCTCCATTAATTAGGCATACGAGTAGCTAGGTGAATGCCTATTTTACTCTAACATGGTGTCTACGCCAGACACGAGTGGCACAATATGACCAAATCAATAGATCCGTAATGATAGGTAAAGCTGTCTGCAATGTATGCAGTGCGATATGGCCAACGTAACAAAACTTCTGCTACTGCTGCTATTGATAATATTCACTAACATTTCAATACGGAGTTGAAGTTCATGCTGTTGTTGTTAATGATATTCACAATGTTGTAGTAGGAATTTATTGTGCGAGCTGTTGCGGTTGTAATATTTAATCAGAATTTGCTAAGCATAATCTGCTGCTGCATGAAACCTGCTGTAAGCTCTGTTGAATAAGCAAAGTAATTAATGTCTATTGCACTTTTAAGAGTTAATTTACCCTCCATGAGTTATCACTAAAATTGTATGCAACTAAAGCGCTTTCTGCTGCCACTGCTATATTAGCCATAATAATGACTTGCTATGCATGCTGCTGCTAATATTATTTCTAACCTTGCATCTGAATTTGCTATGCATGCTATAAAATTAGCTAACATCGCGGTCTGAATAACTATGCATACTGCTGCACAAAAGTACTTAGAATTGCTACTGCCCATTTATTAAATAACCAAACAACCAAATAATGCCTATTTCTCTTTGAAGAGTTCTATAAACCCTGTTGAACTGAATAGCAAAGTAATAAAATGCCTATTTCACCTAAAAAGTTCACTACCATCCAAGCGTTATCTTATCACTGAAATTTCATGCAACTAAATGTACTTTATGCTGCGCTGATATTTTAGCAACAGTGATAATTGGATTGCCATGCAGACTGCTACTAATATTTCTAACATTGCATCTGAATTTTGCCATGCGTGCTGCTGCTATTAAAATTCACTAAACTAGTGATCTGAATAGCTATGCAATGCATAATGCTGCTATAGCTGCACAAAAGTACTTATAATTGCTATAAGCGTCTTTATTAAACAATGAAATGCAAAACAAATAATGCCTATTTCGCTTTGAAGAGTTCACAAAATCCCTGTACGCCCTGGTAAATAAACGAAGTTATAAAAGCATATTTCAATTTAAAAGAGATACTTACCCCATGTGTCACTGAAATTCCATGCAAGTTACGACCAGATATTTGCTGCTGCCGCTGCTATAAACAACAGTAATACTTTGACTTGATTTGCTATGCATACTGCAATTAACAATTTGCTAATAACGTGATCTGAATTCTATGATACTGCTGCTACACTCCATGAAAGTACTATAATTGCTGTCAATTATAGGGGTGGCAATTTTTCATGATACATGGGGGGCGGCACGCGCAGTTAAAAAAATTAATACAAATTAATATTTTTAAAAAATTTAAAAATAAATCCACAGCCACGAAGTGGTTTTCTATTATCTATCATTTCACTGTGTGGGGAATTGGCAAATTGGTGCCCCTGCTTGCTGAGAAGGTGCCGTGCACAGAAGCTGTGTGAGAAGGGGAAAGGGGAGTGGGGCGCGGGGGACAGTTCACCTCTGAGTCTCTCCCAAATGGAACGGACAAGGGGGGATCCACTGTTTAGAGCAATACTCTAATGGAATTAGTGGGCTAAAGTCAGTCACACCTCGACTTTCTTCCAAACAACACACATTTCATTCATAATATTATAAATACAGGCCTATAGTTCCTGCACATTTTTGTTTTTCTGAATTGTGTGAAATGGCTAATAAAAATAGGTAATACAAAACGATTATGTGGTCACCAAGGTGAATTGGTTTAGTCTTGACTTCTGGTCGTGAGTGACCGTGTTGGGGGGGATCATGGGAAATCTGTTGATTGTTGAGTGCCAAATAAACACAGAGATGGACAGGAAAAGGTCAAAGCCATCAGGTGCCCAATTTAGAAAAAAAAGAAAAGAAGAAGAGGAGAAACGAGCAAAAGATAAAGGTATGCACCTATGTTCTCTCTGTATGATTATTACGGTATCCATGTCATTAATGAAGGGCTAATGTTAAGTGGTGGGTATAACTCTTAAGTTTGTTAGCCTTTTTGCTATGATGCTTGCTATGCTTATACAACAATAATCCGGTTTTAGCTCAACAAACACGAGATCTAATTTCACCATAATATTGTGCTTTGAACATAATAAGTTCAGTTATTATTTATTTCCATCAGCTGGGTTAACGTTAGGGCCTGTAATTAGCCAATGGAATTTTCAAATCTGTATAATTATAATTTAAATCGGACTACGTTTCAAATTGTATTTCATAACCGGTTTTAGCTCAACAAACACGAGATCTAATTTCACCATAATATTGTGCTTTGAACATAATAAGTTCAGTTATTATTTATTTCCATCAGCTGGGTTAACGTTAGGGCCTGTAATTAGCCAATGGAATTTTCAAATCTGTATAATTATAATTTAAATCGGACTACGTTTCAAATTGTATTTCATAAACCAACATCTCAGACGTTATGTCAAAACGTTACGGGGTTACAAATCAAAAAATGACTTTCTGTTACAGAACAGGGCATTGATTTCATACATGTCCACTGTAGAGGACATCAGGACTTAAATCATGTTTATCAGGCATTTTGGGAGACACAACAAGTGAATATGGAAATAAATTATACATCAATACTCCTATGAAATATTAGATATTATTATTAAAATGTTGCCAATTATTACTCCAATTATTACACTTATTTTTTTTTATTAAATGTTGCTCCAAGAACATATTAATATACAAATTAGATAGTGTATAGTGTATATTTATTTAAGTTCTGATAACTTATACTGTCATATTTTGTGCAGAATTGTGTTCATCGTCTTTTGGCA
>NW_015506734.1:134712-135046 GCF_001515645.1 Sinocyclocheilus grahami
CACTATCATATTTTGTGCAGAATTGTGTTCATTGTCTTTTGGCAATGTTGGAGGTGGAGATTGTGCACCATAAAAAGTGTGTTTCCTGTTGTAATTGCAATAATTAAATAACTGGATTCTCTTAAGTGTGTTTTTCAAATGTTCTAATGAAGGATTTGTGCAATTGAGAAATATAATTTTCTCTTTCACTTATGTTGTTATAATAAAATATAACTGTTTGTGCAGAATTTTGGGGGGTTTTTTTGGGAGGGGGGGCGCTCGAAGGGGGTCTCGCCCAGGTTGTAATTCAATGTAGAACTATGGGGGTAGAATTGTTGCTTTATTCCAAATAAAT
>NW_015506734.1:137431-138905 GCF_001515645.1 Sinocyclocheilus grahami
AACTGTTTCAGTGGGACCGCCATCCTGCTCTTACCGAGTCCCTTCCATACCGGGAAAAGAGATCCTCTGCATCGGGGAGAGTTTGCTCTTTTCCCAGTTGACCCGAAGGCCCAACAGGCTGAGGTGTGAGAGCACCAAATCCCTGTGTTCGCACAACTGATCCCGAGACTGCTTCGTCGAGGTAGTTGAGAATGCGAATGCTCTGTTCTCTCAAGGGAACAAGGGGCAAGCGAGAGAGCAAGTAACTTACGTGAAGACACGGGGCAACAGGGACAGCCCTTTGTTCCCTTGCTCTTTGTCGAGAATTTGGGTACCACCGACCGGGGGGGCTCGCCCAGGGTGTAATTCAATGTAAAAGCGTCATTGAATGCTGTAAGCCCAACTGAATAGTAAATTCCAGTTTAAAAGTGTTCTACTATTAGCTACATTGTACATGGGCTACTGATTGGAAATGATGTATTATTAGTAGTATTTTTATATTTTAAACAAATTCATGATTAATTATCTTTAAACTATCACTAAACATGACTTTTATAATAAACTCTTCACTATCGCTGAACCAAGGTAATGAGTGAAATAGTGGTGTGGTCCCTTTAAGAATGAGCGCTCCCTCTTCTGACTAAATGCATTGCAATGCGGCACGAGTACATGTATGAGCAGGTATGTTATTTTCTGTTGCTCATTAAAATAGGTAAGGCTGTTGACAGTATGACGTTTATGAAAGACAGTTATACGGGTTCACATTGACTTAAAACTGTGTACAACTGTGAAACACCAACAGCAAACCAACCCCACTAGTGATGTGCATCTGAAGTGATCCGTTCACGGTTAATGTAGAAATGAATGCCCACGGAAGATATTAAAAGCATTGGAGATTTCGGGCAAATAAGGTAATCCCCAATTCACTTTACTGTTCTAAAATCCGCGACGCTTGACGTTGTATTCTCACATACATGAACTAGGAAAATGGCTTGCTGCTGCTGCTAATGCCACTGCTGTTATATGAACAATACATGCTTAGTAATTACTCCTCACGCGAATAACCTGCACGCAGTTTTACAACTTGTATGTTTTCTAGCTTAAATGTACATCTGACGAACGAAATAATGCACAGAAAACAGAGTGAAAACCATTTACTTATCTAGCTGTTGATTTTCAGAGAACTCTGAAAGCGCACTGTAGGAATCTCAAGTGAATGCTAGCCAGCCATATAAATGCAAGGCAGTATGCTCAAGAGACGTTCCCTTTCAGTCAGTCACTCTCGACATCACGTCGTAGGACCGACGAATTGGGATCCTACCAAAAGGCCACAGCTACCGCCCCTTCCAGTGTCCTGTGGAAGTCACCTGCGCCCCTACTTTTTGGCGTAGGCCAGGGCCTGCACAAGAGGACCAGCTACTGCTACTATGGCACTACCCACTGAGTAAGACTGGATAACACTGGGGAAACGCACCCGTTCTACTTGGAACAGGGA
>NW_015506734.1:139246-140414 GCF_001515645.1 Sinocyclocheilus grahami
GCCCGGCCCTCCTCCGGGGGAGGGAGTGGTGTGCTTACCATCTCCTGAAGAGCACGTCCCTCCACCTCTGGGTCGCCCGTCTCCGGGCCTCTTGCTCTCTCGCTTGCCACCAGGTTTGGCGGGGCCTGGACGGGCGGGGCGGCTGCCCTGCGACTGGCTCCAAGGCACAGCTTTGCTGGAGGCCACAGGAGCACTGCTCTTGTTTTGGCAGTGGCAGGGAGGTCGCCCTCGGCGACGGCAGCAGTTGCATGCCGGGGCAGGATGTACCTGATGGCCTCAGTCTGCTTTAATCAGCGGAGAACTGCTGGGCAAGTTCTCCACCGTGTTGCCGAAAGGCCGGCCTGGGACACGGGGGCGTTCAAGAATCGTGTCTTGTCCATCTCGCGCATGTCAGCCAGTCACAGCCAGAAATGGCGCTCCCGGACCACCATAGTGGACATCGCACGACCCAGAGACCGCGCCGTAACCTTCGTCGCTCGTGGTGCGAGGTCCGCCGCGGTGCGGAGTTCTCTGCGAACTTCCGGGTCGTGACCACCCTCGTGCAAGGGACCCTTGTAACCCCCTGACTGCCCCACCATCGAGGGTGGTGAGGGAGGAGGATCCAGCAAATCAGTTTCCGGCAGTAAAAAGGTGCCATCCACGACCTGTTGAGCTCCTCATGCACCTCCGGGAAGAAAGGCACCGAGGCGGGGCGCTGAGAACCAGAGCGGACCACCCCGAGAACCGACCGTGCAACCTTGAGGGCTCGGGACACGGTTTGGGACACATTGCTACGGTCCCGAAGGAGAGCAGCGCAGCCGAATCTTCCTCTCCAGAAAGCTCTGGCTCACCCTCCGATGCTGCAACCGACATCTGATCGTCGAGGGGAGCCTCGAAGAAACAGGTGTTACCCCCTGGGAGGGTCCAGACTGCTCTTTTTGAGAGCTCCGCTGGTTTCGAAGTGCCGGCGTGCTTGGGCATCCCTGGAGGGGAATTCCTCACCGTGACCATAAGACCAGTCCGGCCACCGCCAGAAAAAGGACACCCTCGGCTGCCACCAGAGGGAACCCCAGATCTAGGCAGTGGCACGGGCACTCCGCCCCTTTGCAGGTAAAGGAGTCCGGTCCGCAACTCCGAGATGGTCATACCCCCGCAATGGGAGCATGAGTCATCCACGAAAGCCACCTCA
>NW_015506734.1:140829-143831 GCF_001515645.1 Sinocyclocheilus grahami
AAATATATATATATATATATATATATATATATATATATATATATATATATATATAAAAAAAAGATAACATAATAAAATCTATGATAGTATATGAATGATTAGAAAATATACTATTTCTATCATGACAACTCTCAGAAGATTTCAGCATGGTAATGGATATGACAGTGTTAATGTATTTGGTCTTGGCAGAATAGATCTGCTACGCTGCTGCTGTTGGTTATAAGTGACGTGACATGTGGCCAAGTATGAGCCATACTTGGAATTAGTGCTCTGCATTTAACCCATCCAAAGTGCACACACACAGCAGTGAACACACACACACACTGTGAACACACACCCGGAGCAGTGGGCAGCCATTTATGCTGCGGCGCCCGGGGTGCAGTTGGGGGTTCGGCAGTAGTTGTAGATTATTGCTGCTTCAGGAACTTGCTACTGCCAATGCATACAGTGATACGGTGCTGTGAGAATTTAAGACATGCTGCTGCTGCTGCATAAATAGCATATACAATAACCAATAGCAGATATATACAGGTGGAGCTGGGGAAGGTGGAGGGTTTCAGAGGAACTCTGAAAGCGCACTGCAAAATGCTCAAGCTGATGCTAACCAGCCATTTAAATGTAAAGCAGCAAGCTCATTGGCTGCGTATGCAACATGCACCAATCAGCTTGTGCCAAGTCATTTAATGCTGTGAATATCATCAGTTAAGTTAGGACTCATCAGCCTGCGCATCTAGAGTTTCATGAAAGAACTAGGCATTTATAACTAATTTACACTAGTTAGAAAATATACTGGAAATAAAATATGCTGTAAGAAATAACAAAAAAGATGAAAACAATAAACAACTAAAAAAAATTCATAAAATAAAAAAATGACAAAAAACAAAAGAAAATTGCTAAAACTTTAAAGCTGCAGTGCATAACTTTTTTTCTGTTCAAAATTTACAAAATTAATATATGCGAGTGAGTGCATCATGAATCCATTTTCAAAACCGTGTTTTTGGCTTATCCTGAATCACTAAGGTACACCTATAATACGTTTTTATATTCTGACTATTTCAGATCTGCGTGATTCATCATTGACATAAACAGAGAGAAGTAGCTCCGGCTACAATGTTCCTCTGCTAGACGCACACAGTTCTGTTTATTAACCGCTAGAGCGCCAAAAGTTACGGACTGCAGCTTTAACTAAAATTTAAATAAAAAACAAAAAATAAAATATAAAATATAAACAGCTAGTATAAAATAAATAGTAATAAAAACTATAAAATTATATTAATAATACTAAAAAAGACTGGTTTGTACAGAATATAGGCTAGTATAGAGTCAATAAATAAATAAATGTGTCACACCTGTAGGAAGCCCAGGCATTCTCTAATAACTTTAATTTCTTGCTGATAATCTTGGATCATCTTCTCCACCTTCTTTCTGTCCGTGTTGGAGTGAACCATGTCGGTGATGTTTGCTGAAGCTGACGTCATGCCGCCACCGGTCGCCACACCGATGCCCACCGCCGTAACGATGAGGGACGTCCCAAAGGTGAAGGGACCAGGCCAGTGATGGTGGTGATGCTGCCAGCGATGCTGGCCACCCCGCTGCCCACGCTCACCGTCACCGTTTTCTTGTGGAATCTGTCGGCGGTGTCTGCTAGCGTTAGGAGCTCACGGATGCGCTGCTGCAGCGACGGTTCGCGCTGAGACAGCAGGTGAACGAATAACTTGGCGGCCATGAAAACCTGGTTAGCAGCAGCTTCGATCGCTCTGAGAGCGAATAAAACAGAGTTGTTTTAGTTAACACTGTGATTGATTGTACGCAGATAAACTGCAATGCAAACGTAAAAACTGTGTAGGTAACATTAATGCAGCCTTTCACAAATGTTACACAATTTTTCATCTGCACCAGCAAAACACCACTTTAATAACGTATGCAAGATGCTTCAAGAAACCTACCTGCAAAGTAGGGATGCACCGATAACGATTCTGGTATCGGTATCGGGCCCGATACTGCGCTCCTGTACTCGTACTCGTACTCGTAAAAATGCCCCGATACCAAAAGCCGATACCACACAGCGTGTGAATAGAGCTGTGTCCAGAAAAAGAAACACTGAAAACAGAACAAAAGAGAGTAGAATGGAGTTATTAGATATTAAAGATGTCTATGAAGTACATGTAAATAATGAATATAATGTTAAACATTCAATATTCACGCCAGTATAGGATGTGCCCGAGCTGATAAGCAGAGTGCGCTGAGTGGATTGAGCGCGTGGCTGCACAGATGCGCAAACTTGTCGAGTGAATATCTCACAGACATCACTGGAAAGTTTGTAGTTCGGTCGGATATGCCAAAAGCAAGTAAGTAAAACAATGCACAAGTTACTAAAGTTATTTGACGGTAAGGAGAGCGAGAGAGAGAGAGAGAGAGAGAGAGAGAGTCCGAGAGCGCGCACTTCTGTTGCATGATCTTGATTGCTGTTCGCTCCATTAGCGCATGCATTTGGATTCAAACTAAATCGTAAATATAAAACAAACAAAAGTGATAAGGGCATTCACTATAAACAGCATTTATTTTAAATGTCAAGCATACACAACTTTATTTAAAGCAGAAGTGAAACTAGCAGACTGGGTGAAATGCGCTAGGCTGTAAATGTCTCTCTCACTCTGCAGTGAGTGAGTACAAAGTACTATATTTTAGTTTGATAATTGTTTTTATTTAATATTTTATGGTACTAAATAATATTTATGCAGTAAATGTTGAATGCTTTGGGTCACAGACTTAACTTTTGTCCCTTTTTAAAGAAAACATTTGGTAGATTAGGTGATATAAAAAAAATAGAAGTGTAAGTTTATTGCTATGAAAAATGCTCAAAAATACTGTTAAAATTGAATATTAAATGTTTATTTTGTCAAACATGTTTTACTCTAAAACTGCAAGGAAATCAAATTCATAGATCTTAGGTTGGTATATATATCTATCTATCTATATATATATATATATATATATATATA
>NW_015506734.1:144695-146736 GCF_001515645.1 Sinocyclocheilus grahami
AGTGAAAAATTTAAAGGGGTCTGAATACTTTCCGTACCCACTGTATATATATATATATATGATACGATAAACGCCATTTTTTTCGCCAAAATCGGTATTGTATCTGGTCGGTATTGAAAAGTCCATTTTTAATTGTACGCAAAATGCGATATCCGCCGAGTTATTCTGTCATGCTTTCTCCATTTTTTTCCAAACCACGACAAATGCCAATCTCCCTTTTCTGCAGATTGCGATATATCCGCTGAACCAATCACAGCGCACCATTCCACACACTGTAGACAGTAATGGCGGCGCTTTGAATACAGCCGGCATCCTAGTTTTCCTCATCTATTTTGTACTTTGTGATCAACAAACAAACAAAAAAATTAGGAGTGCATGATAAATCGCATGTGATTGTCATGTGCATCTCGTCAGTAAAGCCGGTTCTGTGATTAATAGTAAATCTCCATCACGTGCTTTTAGATGGAACAGCATTTAATACACAGAGCCGTAGATTACTGCTATATCGCATTCATAATCGCAGATCAGTCGCATTCGATTATGAACGCGATATTTTGTAGCTTGTCAGTGTAAGTGTTTTTATTTATGCCATTAATGTTTTTGTTAATACAGCGTATAGCACTAGTCAACTAAATGAATGTAACAAGGCAAAGCACTTTTGGAAGTTGAATGTAAGGGAAATGTCATTTTGGAATTTCTGTGGTTTAATGTAATGTTGTTCATGATGAAATTTTATTTTATTGTTGTAATTAATTCATAGCATTAACAAGATGACCCGTTGAATTAATTTTGGGAGCGATGACTGATTGAATGTATTTTTAGTCCAGTGCCTGCATATAAGATTAGTATTGACCAAGTTCAGAGGCTGTCATATGTGGATCAACTTACTATGTTGTGTAGTTTCAACAGTTTCAATATGAAACATAACTTTTATATTGATTCAATGGATTTATTGCATTTTGGGAAAAAAAAAACGTGTCATGGATTTATTGCATTTTGGGGAAAAAAATATAAAATTTTATAATAAATCTTTGAGAATCAAAATCTGGATTTGACTTTTTAATGTTATTATAACCTAAATATGCTATGTGAACGTTTGAAATAGAATATAGTGGTTTTCATCTTGCCCCTTTCTTGGTAAAGAAAACACATTTTTATTCAAATTAATCAAAAATTATTTATAATGTTTTGGAACCAAACTCTTCACATATATATATATATATATACATATATATATATACATATATATACCTACATTTCAGCGGCAGGGACAGAGGGACTCCGGGAAAAAAATATAAAATTTTATAATAAATCTTTGAGAATCAAAATCTGGATTTGACTTTTTAATGTTATTATAACCTAAATATGCTATGTGAACGTTTGAAATAGAATATAGTGGTTTTCATCTTGCCCCTTTCTTGGTAAAGAAAACACATTTTTATTCAAATTAATCAAAAATGATTTATAATGTTTTGGAACCAAACTCTTCACATATATATATACATATATATACCTACATTTCAGCGGCAGGGACAGAGGGACTCGTCAGAGTAGAAGAAAAGCTCAATGCACCAAAATATTGAGTTGGCCTTAATAAAAACTCGGTCCAGAGCATTCAGAACCTCAGACTGGGCAGAAGATTCACCTTCCAACAGGACAATGACCCTAAGCACACAGCAAGAGTGGCTTATAGACAGCTCTGTGAATGTTCTTGAGTGGTCCAGCCACAGCCTGGGACTTAACCCAAACGCATATTTCTGGAGAAACCTGAAAATCTGCATCTGCCCCCATCCAACCTGACAGAGCTTGAGAGGTGAAAAGGTGAGGAGAAGAATGGCAGATAATTGCCAAATGCTTATGTGCAAAGCTTGTTGCATCATACCTAAAAAACTTGAGGCTGTAAAGGTGCTTCGGCTATGTACTGAGTTAAGTGTATGAATACTTTTTTAATGAATTTATTTCAGTGTTTTTTTTAATGTATTATTAGTTGTGACAATTCTGTAATTATATTTATATATGTGTGTGTGTATATATATATATA
>NW_015506734.1:146924-148750 GCF_001515645.1 Sinocyclocheilus grahami
ATATATATTTAATTTTATTTTTTTTCCCCACATAGAAAGTGCCAAAAACTACCGAAAAACCAACATGGAAAATTGGAAGATTTTTCATTAATCATAATAACCCTGGTTTAAATATAATAAAATGTATTGCTAATATAAAATGTAACACTAACACTTCAAGAAGGTTTTTTTTTAGGAATGTAACTTAAAATTAAATTTCTCTCACCGTTCTCCATCTTCCTCATTTAACTGCTTCGACTCGTTCCATTCACTCCAACCTGAGAAATAAAACAAAACCCCATTTCTGCAAACTCAAATACAAAAGCACATTTGAGATCACAAGCTTAAAAAATACCTTCCACAGTTCTCCACCAGGCCAGCAGACCATCTTCATCCTGTGAATGTCAGACGCAACTCCGTTTTCTGCCACCAAACTATCTATTTGCATCTAAAAGCGTGTGAATTACTAGCAATTGAAGACTAAACTGAAATGTTAACACGCATCTTCATTGTCCAAAGGGTCTCCTTCACTGGACCTAACGACATCTGCTTCTGCTGTTTGAACTTCAGAGTTTATCTGTAAATTAGAGCAAACATACTGTAATGAGCGATATAGTGACGGACCCCTGATTCTCAATCTTACAAACAATGCATGTTTTCAACAACAACGCAGAGCCACAAATCTTTTGGAATCAATTATGGAAGCTGCAAAGTATAGAATTGTAAAGAGCTCTTGGATGTGAATAAAAGCATTAACAGTCCATCGAAACTCCAGCTCAAATACGATTCGGTATGTTAGTCATATTTCCAAAATATTTCAATTTAGTGTAGCTTTCATCTGTACCTGACTTTTTGAATATGCTTTTCAAACACACACACAATTATTACAATTCTGATGCATCAATGAAGAAACTTGAAGAAAGACTGTGAATCAAAATACTTTCCCAGTTATACTGAAACGGAAATCAATAAAACAAAGATTCTGACTTTTGTAAAGTGCAGAAGACATAATTGTAATGTAAAAAGGATCTCTCTCTCTCTCTCTCTCTCTCTCTCTCTCTCTCTCTCTCTCTCTCACACACACACACACACACACAGACACCCGCAATAAGAGTCCACCTTCTAAACATTCTTAAAGAGTTTCTCCTTTTCCAGTAAAATAAATAAATAAATAAAGTTGGTATAAAGAGTGGGGACAACACTGTTCCCTTTCGATACATCACTCATACTGCGTCTTGCTTAAGACGCATATGGGACGCATTTTTTCTCCTGAACTGAAGCCTATTTCATTCACACAGTGAAACTGCACGGCCATTGGCTCGTGCAGGGCTTTAAAAACGAACCAATGGTGCGGAAGCGGAGCTGCACGAGCCTATGGCGACGAAGCCTGCCAAAGCCCACCAGAATGGGCGGGGCATCTGGCTATATAAGCGGGCGCTCGCCACAAGATTCTCAGGTTTACTTCGACTGAAGCGACGACTGAGTCGTGCAGCTACATAGCACGGCTAGCAACGCAGTACTTGTTCCCGTATCTCAGGGAACCGAGGTTACGTTAGTAACAGAGTACGTTCCCTTTCAATACTTCACTCGTACTGCGTCTTGCTTAAGACGCATATGGGAACAGTCCAATCACGCCGTGCTAATGTAGTGGAACGACTAAAGGTATAGCTTCCAAAAGCAACCAATGTTTATAGAGAAGTCAACAATAACCCAAGGCTAAGCGGGCTGAGCTTTCTAGATCACACCCGGCCTGCTTAATCGTTCCAGAGTATACCCGTACCTTCGACACCCAGGGGTCGAGAGCTAACAGGTGAACAATACCAGAGAACTTGGGCGCGGCACGGCCA
>NW_015506734.1:148965-149426 GCF_001515645.1 Sinocyclocheilus grahami
CTCTCTCTCTCTCTCACACACACACACACACACACAGACACCTGCAATAAGAGTCCACATTCTAAACATTCTTAAAGAGTTTCTCCTTTTCCAGTAAAATAAATAAATAAATAAAGTTGGTATAAAGAGTGGGGACAACACTGTTCCCTTTCGATACATCACTCATACTGCGTCTTGCTTAAGACGCATATGGGACGCATTTTTTCTCCTGAACTGAAGCCTATTTCATTCACACAGTGAAACTGCACGGCCATTGGTTCGTGCAGGGCTTTAAAATGAACCAATGGCGCGGCAGCGGAGCTGCACAAGCCTATGGCGACGAAGCCTGCCAAAGCCCGCCAGAATGGGCGGGGCATCTGGCTATATAAGCGGGCGCTCGCTACAGGATTCTCAGGTTTACTTCGACTGAAGCGACAACTGAGTCGTGCAGCTACATAGCACGGCTAGCAACGCAGTACTCG
>NW_015506734.1:149466-164297 GCF_001515645.1 Sinocyclocheilus grahami
GCATATGGGAACAGTCCAATCACGCCGTGCTAATGTAGTGGAACGACTAAAGGTATAGCTTCCAAAAGCAACCAATGTTTATAGAGAAGTCAACAATAACCCAAGGCTAAGCGGGCTGAGCTTTCTAGATCACACCCGGCCTGCTTAATCGTTCCAGAGTATACCCGTAACTTCGACACCCAGGGGTCGAGAGCTAACAGGTGAACAATACCAGAGAACTTGGGCGCGGCACGGCCAAGGGCTCTCTGTCATGTCTGTTTACACAGCGCGGGCCATTTCAACCGGAAAGGATCCTGGCCTGTAAGGCCGGGACTTCCAGGTTATCAAACCTCACAAATGTGGACGGCGAGGCCCAGCCGGCCGCCTCACAAATATCCGCAATGGACACACGACTGGACCATGCCCACGACGAGGTGATGCCTCTAGTCGAGTGGGCCCATACTCCAATGGGGCATTGGAGGCCCAAGGAAGAGTATGCTAGCGAGATGGCACTCTTTATCCCAACTTTATTTATTTATTTATTTTACTGGAAAAGGAGAAACTCTTTAAGCAAGACGCAGTACTCGTTCCCGTATCTCAGGGAACCGAGGTTACGCGAGTACGTTTTTTAAACAAACAAAAAAAAACATTTTACCACACAAAATGTACTTCTCTGAAAACTTGTGTAAACCTTAGTATTCATAATTCTGCTCTGTAACTTGTTTGTTATAGTAATTTTTTTTTATTTTATAACCTGATACCAGCAATCAGAGTGATCATAAAAGTACAAAGTGATCATAAAAACCCTATACTGCAAACAAACAAATACCATTAAGGAGAAGAGTTGACAAAAGTAAGATTTTAAGACTTGTTTTCATAAATGATATCTTGAACACAAGTGCACTTTGTTTTGTTGTACTGGTAAGCAGTGTTGCGGGTAACGCATTACAAGTAACACGAGTTATGTAATCAGGTTACTTTTTTCAAGTTACGAGTAAAGTAATGCATTACTTTTTTAATGTCTAAGAAAATTTACTTTCTCAAATAAGTAACACCAGTTACTTTGTTTTCCCATGTATTGACTGACAGCTTTCTTGTCCGCATGTTGAGAGAAATTAGTAGTAAACTGTGTAAACATAATTCTACTGTAATTCTAGACAATGTGAACAGGCGTTTACTCGTCTCACTTGCACATGAAAAGATTCAGCATTTCTAAAAAATAATAAAAACAGTGAAGTGCAAACTCAGAATATAAAGCAAACCTGCAATAATTAAATGTCAAATAAAACAAATATTCTTTATGTATTTAATCTCATTTTGCTAACCAGCATATTTGCAAAAGTAACGTAACGTATTACTTTAAGCCTACTTAAAAGTTAAAAAAGTTAGTTAAAAAAGCCGGTGGCACAAGACAAAATGCACTTCTCTGAAAACACTTAATATGTATACTTTTTTCATGATTTAGATATTTTAGTAATTTTATATTTACTGTATATTATTTATTTTTAAATAATTTAGTTATTTTTTATTTAAAAAAATACTACTTTTAAACATTTTAAAGGAATATTCTCAATTAAATAAACATTAAGCTCTGAAGACACTGTCTGTAGCCTACTTAGTCATTTTATTGTGTATGTGTGTGTGTGTTTGTTTTTGTCTACATATATTTTATTCATTTTTATTTTATTTTAGTGCAAAGAAACAAATGCACAGACAGTTACGCGCTGACAGTGAACGTCTACCACAAACGTGTCAACATTTGCACTTAAAACTAAGGGAATGTCTGAACTAACGATGCTCACAGCTTACAACATGCGCCTGTTACCACACACAGTCATCCAGTCTCTTGTCATCTCGTATTGCTGTCAGTAAATACTGTATATTTAACCTTTAATTGCATGTAATGAAACACAAACATGCAGACAAACAGGGTGCTTGTTTTGTATTCCTAATGACACGTCCTTCGGCAGAGACAATAAACGCCTGATCAAATCAAACCACTTCCACATTATTCAGTATAAACTATTAATATGGCCGTCTGATGCCAGAAGAATCAAATATCACAAACACAGCTTGTCAGACTGGTTTTCCAATAATACATCTGGAAATCACATTTGTTGTATATTGTGTAAGTGTTCACTACTGATGCCTGACTCCGAGAGGAATCGAGACGACATGCTCTCGTACCTGAGCTGTGGATTTCTGATGGTCTCGCATCCCACCGTGATCCTGAAACAAACAAACGTACAAAAGTCAGAAAACATTCAAACAGTCCTTCTGCTACTGGAGATCAGGGCATTAATGAGCACACGTGGCCTTAATTAAATGATGAGTGTGTTTTGGTTTATTACCTGTGTTTTCTCATCTGCAGGAGCTGCTGCAGGGGCTATTAGAGGCTCGTTGCTCTCGGTCTACAGAAAGACATGAGAGATATGCTGAAACAGACAAACATTTACTGCTGAGCTCCGTAAACAGATTGTGCTGATACCTTAAAGAGACTGTCTGTCTGTGTGTGTGTGTGTGTGTGTGTGTGTGCGCGCGTGTGTGTGTGTGCCCCTGCAAGGAAAACCTGAATGGATTTAATTTTGGAATTATTCCCATGATCATTCCAGGATCCTGAAAGTAAAATGTAAACAAATAATAAACAAGCAAAGCCATCAGAAATATAAATAATATAATTTAACTAGAAGATAAACATTAACAGAAATACTTCAAAATATGAATAAAACCAGAGTTAAAGGTTTATCCATAGAGGATTGTATATTTCTTTTTTTAATCACTCCATAAATTGGAAAATACTGTCAACAGACATAAAAACATATATAAAACCTCAGAATATAGATACAAATAAAACGTTGGTGCCTGTAAGTGTTGCTGAAGTGGAGATTACATCTAATTTTGAGAACACAGCCTTTAAAGATATGCATTATAATTGAAATCTACAGTTGCAAATAAAATACACAGTTAAATGTTTATTTTAAATCCCAAATTTACCACTGCATGAAAAAAAAAAACTATGGTTTTGCCCGTGGTGTCAATCATAAGGGTGTTTTTTTTCTTTTCTGGATAACATTCATACTAAGCAATGAACCAGTTTATTCCATCAGTTAAACAGAAGAACATCCAGATCTGCTTGTGTTCAGTATCTTTGCTCTCCGCTGCCTCTCCTGTCCAGGTAGATGAACTGCACACAGGCGTACTCAAACATTTTAACGTATGCACATATTATTTTCACAAAATCGAAACTTTATGAGACTAGATTTGCATTTTCAGAAGGAAACACTAGTGAAGAGAAGACTTTGAGATTGTACTAACAAGGTTTCTACAAAGAAAGTTTGAACAGAGTTTTTATGTTAAGCAGGTTGAATGTGGAGGGAAAATGTGAATGAATAAAAGAAAAAGAGTATGATGTCAATATAAGAAAATAAGAAAAAAATAACGAGAAAATTAAGCCTCACCTGTTTGCAATCATTATTTACTGAAGCTTTGGTTATGGTTGAGCTCTGGGACAAGAAAATAACAATATCAACAACAACACTACCACTGCTAATAACTTTTATATTTTATTAAGCCATTTTCAAAAGTCATTTTGCAATAAATATACAAAAACAGGATTGGAGAGCTACTGAACATTATGATCCGCTGGGAGTTTGAGGAATTATTATTTATGGACTAATGCATGCCAAGTGGCTGAAAACTCAATGTACATTTGATGTGGCTTTTAATAAAAGGATGATTACCGCATTATGGTGTTCTGGGATGGATAATTATTTATTCAGCAGTTCAGTTTCCCTTTACTGAGGCTTCAATCCATGAGCTTTTGGATCACCAACCAGAACCCTTTCAAATGAACTGTTACGTGTGAAGATGATTTAAAGGGATAGAGTTTATGCATCTCACCAATCGTACCAGTCCTTCCTGCTGAGCAAAACACTTAAGAGGTCAATAGTGACACCAACAGCAACCCTTTAATTAAAGAAAACATCATTAAAACACTAACTGGTTGGACCGGATGATCTGCTCGGGAGGTCGTGTGAATGGAAGGTGTTTACCTGTGCTTTGAGTTGATGTTTTTTGGGTCTTTTTTGCACTACTGAATTCATTTAACCAAAGTTCTTTATTAAAATACTTAGTAAACATGAATATGTAACACTATGCGTAACTTAACGGTAAAGTGGAAATACCGGCTCAAATCTCAAATGAAAAAAACAGACACACCTAGACACACTTCCGTTCACAGATATTTTTTTATTTTTATTTTTACTGTCGGTCACACAATTGATGAGAGGTACACATTCAGTCTGACCTACAGTTGCTATTATAAACACTCAAGATGCTTTCATTGGTCTAATGTTTCAACACTGACGCTGCTGCGCTAATAACTATTTTTAACTTGACACAACACGCCTGTCCAAGACGCCCAGCTGATGCATGTGTAAGTTATGGCTCCTGAATATTAATTATGTAACTTAAGGTCATAATGTAGGACAGGGGTACTCAAACTGGGACCCCCCATATTCAGAGGGAAAGAATGGTGTAAAAACGCCTTAAAAAAGAAGTTAACATTTGCCAAATTTAATAATGTTACGGTTTCATATTCAGTCTTGGGACTGCAATTATTTAATTCTGTTGACACCCCTAGTTTTATAGACAAAAATGAAAACAAGGTCAATAAATGTTTTTTTAAGTGTTCATATCTCCAGCCCTGCATTTATACACGTACTAAGGCACAGACTTCTGTAAAACTGCTCTGGAACAATATTTATAGAGAAAACAGTTAACTTGCTATTGAATTGTGTGATGTTTGTTGAGCGTGCATTTTAATAACTCACAGAGACACCAGGGGCCCGTTCTTTGAACGCAGCTGTTGTTGATGATTATTATGGCTGGATTGAGTTATCTGAGATAATTGAACGTTCATGGGTTGGTTTAAAAGGGGTTATGTATGGATACTCAAAACCACGATCAGCAATGCAGCGATTGGCTGGCGGCAAGACAGCAACGTAATGGCATCATATAACTAAAAAAAGACCCCTGATGAAAAACTTGACACATTTCTGGACTTTTATAAGGAAACAGCCAAGTGAACAAAACTACATAAATGTTATAATAGATAAATGAAATGCGAAAAATAAATGAAAAAATTTGTTTTTATTTATTTTATTTTTTTACATGATTCCCAAATATGTATATTCAGGATTTCTAATATTTGTAAAGGCTTTACATTTTTATTTCAATGTAAAATTAGCAATTCATTTAATTTTATATTTGACCAGATTTGTTACGTGACAGCATTAATTAAAGTTCAAATAAAGGGTCACTTGACCCTTAATTAAGGGTCAAGATCATGCGCTCCATCAAGCCACTCCCATAATATCTGTCACCACTCAAATGAATGCACGACTCTACATTATCTGTATATCATGTGTGTAAGACTCGAATACATTATGAAGTAATCATTTTATGACGAATAAATCTTTCAGTGAGTAAAGCTGGGCGTGTCTGTAGTATTAAAGACTACACAACATTTTAATATTATCTTTAAATTAATTTTTAAATGATTATTATTTAAAAATTATTGTCCCTGGATTAGTAGGGTACTCTTGTAATAAAGTAGCGGTGGTAGAGGACAGATTTTAAGTATCAATTCTGCTTAATAAAAAGATGCAATCTAATCCTGTTTACATGAAATAAGCTGCTCCTGAGCAGGTTTAAGTTTACGGACCTGTTGCTATGACAGCAACTCCGGGATAAGCTTCGAAGAACCAAACTATCTAAGATCATGCCAAATCGTCAACAATCAAATCCTGCTAACTAGCGACGTACGAAGAACGGGCCCCAGATTAACATGACTATCTGTTTACTGAACATTCTTATTCTCTTGTCCAACAGGTTATATCCACAACACATCTCTAGACAGAGAGTGCCATCAACAGGTAAGGAGTAATAACACAATTACCATACATCACATCTCCCCTCTTAAGAAATATATTCCTCAACAGAACAGTTTAAGCAACACAACATCTATTGTTTTAACTTTAGAATTTACATACTGCATTTTGTTAGCATCCAAACATTCATCTATTACCACACACAAAGTACTTTACTTTCTTTTTTTCAACTCAATGACAAACCATAACTTAAATCAGTGGTGTGTTCCCATAATCTAATTATAAACAACTCTTTACACTTTACACATCCACAATGCTTTCATGGAGAATAGAGTTTTGGTGGTCTAATCAGTCGACCACATCGTGACCTTTTGACCTGTTCTTCCTTGTCCACAGTTGGTGTTACAGGTCTTTTCACTGGTGACAGTGCAGGTGATTGCACTGGAGTACCACTATCTGCAGGCTCACTGTTTACTGAAGAACATTCCTCCAAATCTAGAGAGCATGGTTGTGGAAAAGTCATTTCTCTGGTTTTCAGCAGGTGTCGCCGGTTTCTCCTGAAGGTGTTTCCATCAGGCGTTTGAATCACATATGATCTGAGTTTTTCATGACTCCTCAACACAATTGCTGGTTGCCAGTTGTTTCTGACTTTTACTCTAACTTTCTCTCCGTGTGCTATGTACAACTCGTTGCCAGGCTTGTAGCTGACACGTAAATCATAGAGCTGTAATCTCATCAGCATTCTCTGGAGTCTTGGAGGAGCTTTTTTGGAGAGACTTTTTAAACTGTCTCCAGGGGCTTTTGATCCGTCTCCACTTGTACTGTCTTACCATAGACATACTGATGGAACTTCTCGCAGCCATAGACAATCGCCAAGAGCTCTTTTTCTATTTGGGCATATCTTTTCTGACACTCAGTAAGAGACCTTGAGCCAAATGCCACCGGATGTCCTTCTTGCAGCTAGCAACACTGCTTCCAGACCTTCAGCGCTTGCATCCACTGACAGCATTATCTCTTCGTTGGAATCAAAGTACTTCAACATTGGGGCGTTGCTCACAAGTGACTTCAGTCTTTCAAAGCTCTTCTGTTGTTCTGACTCCCAACGCCAAGCTACATCACCCTCTAGAAGTTTCCATAGCGGAGCATTGATGTCTGAGATGTTTGGAACAAACTTGGCCAGATACTGAAGCAGGCCTAAGAACCTCATTAGTGCAGCTTTGTCCGCTGGCTCTGGCATGTTCTGTATCGCTCTGACTTTCTCTTTGTCTGGCTTCAACCAGTCAGAATGTGTCCAACATAGCTGACTTCGGTCATCCTGATCTTGCATTTGTCTTTGTTTAACTTTAGATTAATGTTTATAATTCTATCTAGCAGCTGTCTTAGTCTCTTGTCATGTTGTTCCATGTCTTCACCCCACACCAGAATGTCCTCCACTATGTTCACGACTCCATCTAAGCCTTCTAGTCTTTGTGCAATGCACTTTTGAAACACTTCTGGAGCTGACACTATGCCAAATGGAAGAATCAAAAACCGGTATCTCCCAAAAGGAGTGTTGAAAGTACATAGTTTGGAGCTCTGTTCATCCAGCTGTACTTGCCAAAACCCATGATTGGCATCAAGCACTGAGAATAGTTTGGCATTTGTCATCTCAGCTACTATTTCTTCGACTGTGCGCAATGGGTAGTGTTTTCTCTTTATGGCTTTGTTGAGATCTTGTGGATCGATGCAGATCCAGAGTTTCTCTGGCTTCACTACTGTTACCATACTATTAACCCAATCAGTGGGCTCGGTTTGCTTCACGATAACTCCAAGATCTTCCATTCGTTTCAGTTACATTTTGACCCTGTCCTTTAGCGCTGTGGGTACTTTCCGTGGTGCGTGAATGACTGGAGCAACATCTGGGTTGAGCTGTATATGGTGCAGTCCTGGTACACATCCTAAACCAGTAAACATATATTGGTATTCACTCAGAATGTCAATTTGGTCTTTGTTCTCTACTTTGTAAACTCTTTTAATCAGTCCGAGTTTTGAGCATGCTTCTCTTCCTAGGATAGCTGTTGAGTCCTCATCTACAATTTGGAATTCTAGCTCAAACTCATTGTGTTTGTAACCACATTTGAGCCTTGCCTTACCATTTGGCTCCATCGCGTGGCCAGAATATGTAACTAACGAGCAGTTTGACTTCTTCAGTGGTATAGTCTTGTTAGAGGTTTTCTCAAAGTCTTTATAGGACAACACATTGCACTCTGCTCCTGTGAATTCTTGAGTCCATTTCTTGTTTTCACTTTCCATGGTAGAGACTGTATTCATTTGTGCCAGCCATCTGCTAGCTTCAACTGCTCCATGGTTTTCTTCTGACACTATGTGATGTTTGTTGAACGTGCATTTTAATAATTCACAGAGACACCAGATTAACGTGACTGTCTGCTTTACTAAACATTCTTATTCTGTATTATCTTGTCCAACAGGTTATATCATCCACAACACATCTCTAGACAGAGAGCACCATCAACAGGTAAGGAGTAATAACACAATTACCGTACATCACAAATTGTCCCCCCCCCATAACACCCATAAAACTTTACTATGTACTATAATTACATTACCTTTATGTGGAAAAAAACAAAACAAAAAAACATCAGCTGTCTTTTGGGAATGGTGTGTATTTGAAATGGATCATATTTGGGGGTCCCAGGCACCACAATCGCCCATTTAAGATAGTAAGAGCACATTTGACATGATAGCAAACAAATACAGTTAAAAACACATTTTGCTCTCGCCCTCAGCAAAACTGAGTAACGAGTTGCACTACGTAACAAAAGTTAAACCCAAATTTAGGAATATATTATTCTACTTTTAGGTTAACACGCCTTACAAAACGCAACAGAGAAACATGTCACGAGAGAATGCTTTTGATTCGCTAAACTACAAGGGCGTGATCAGCTGACGAATGGGAAGGCTTGGCTCATGAATATTAATTAGGTTATAAGACCGGCCGCTACAGGTACGTCACCGTGACCTAATTAATATTCAGGAGCTAAGAGTTTGTACATAAACTTTTATTGGCACATGCGTACGTGTTGAACGCAAATGTATTTTAATTTGCAAAGCACAGGGCAGCACATTCAAAGACCAACTCACAAATTCACAAAACTCCCACAGCTGTTTTGTGTCGTTGATATTTTTCCTCTTTCAACTTCACCATAAAGGATTCGAGTTTAATGACACAAAACACACCAAACGCGACGCAATCTTAACAAACAGTGCTTACCTTGCACTGATTGTGACCGACTTCTCTTTAAATTATTTTCCAAAAGAAAAGCAAACACAGAACCAACATTGATGGTCTTCAATGTTCTAAAACATTTAAACGCAGCCGTTCCATTCGCAGGTGTTCTGCTGCAAAAAGGCCTTCTTTAAAAACCAACATATGCTGGTTAGATATGTTTTGACACTGCCCTTTGCTGGTATATGCTGGTCTTTTGCTGGTTTAAGCTGGTCCTTTGCTGGTTTAAGCTGGTCCTTTGCTGGTTTAAGCTGGTCCTTTGCTGGTTTAAGCTGGTCCTTTGCTGGTTTAAGCTGGTCCTTTGCTGGTTTAAGCTGGTCCTTTGCTGGTTTAAGCTGGTCCTTTGCTGGTTTAAGCTGGTCCTTTGCTGGTTTAAGCTGGTCCTTTGCTGGTTTAAGCTGGTCCTTTGCTGGTTTAAGCTGGTCCTTTGCTGGTTTAAGCTGGTCCTTTGCTGGTTTAAGCTGGTCCTTTGCTGGTTTAAGCTGGTAATTTGCTGGTTTAAACTGGTCCTTTGCTGGTTTAAGCTGGTCATTTGCTGGTTTATGATGATCCTTTGCCAGCACATGACCAGCTTAATGTATCACCCAGAGAACTCAATTCAATAGCTGAGTCCAGTTATGGTTAAGTTGTAAGATGCGTTCACTGACAGCGATTTGCATCAATAAAGCTGGACTTCATTTAATGTCATTGAGAGTTGGAACTTGCTGAGAATCAGCATTCCGTTTTATGCAAATGAGCAGCAAAGCGTTGCAGCGACAGCCAATGGGAGCGCAGACAGCTGCAACCAAAAACTGTGACATTTACTAGATGTTTCCACTTGCGTCGAGCAGTTGTTCTCTGATGGAGTTGAGCTCCGCTAAACCTTCGTGCAGCTGTTTGGCCAGGCTCCGCACTTCAGCCGTCACCTCCTTCTTACAGCCCTTCTTCACCTCTTTCGAGTCTTTGGTGAAGTACTTGTCTATTCCTTTCTGCAGACTGGCTAACTTGGCCAGCGTGTGGTGAATTATTTCTTCCGCCCGATCTACCGGGTCGCTAACTAAGCTAATGGTCTGCAGGGCCCGCCGTACCTCCCAGTCACCGGTGTAGTAGTTGTTCCGTCGCAGCAGTGGATGAGAGCGCAATCGACAAAGACCTTCAATGATGAATCGCAAACAACGCTGCATTTCCACCAGCTGGGCCTCGTAGTCCATAATGATGAGTTCAATCTTCTTACGGTCCTGCATTCAAACAAGAGAGAGTTCAACATTTCAAATAACAGAACATATTTAAAGTCTATTTAAAATAAATAAAAAATATTTAAAAAATATGTATTTATATGATAACACATTGCAGTAAGTTCCCATCAATTTATGTTACTTAATGCATTAACTGTTAATGATCAATACACATGTTGCCGCATTTATTAATCTTTGTTAATGTTAGTAAAAAAAAAAAAAAGCATGGTAGTTCATGTTATCTCAGGTCCATTAAATAATATTTAAAAATACAATGTTTTATTTAAATAATTTATTAGTTTAGAATTCGCTATTAACTTATAGTAATACATTCTCTAGAAGTATTTGTTTTATTGTTAGTTGATGTTAACTAATGTTAACAAATAGAACCTTATTGTAAAGTATTACAATTTACACAACATAATATTTACAGCGTTTACATTCACTCAACATTTAGTTCAAGCAGTAATGCATGGCGCAAAGGTCATGGGTTCAATTCCCTGGTAATGCATGAACTAGTAAAATGTATTTATTGGATAAAATGCATAAATGTACATGTAAATATATTTATGTAAGAAAATGTAGTTGCATCTTTTAACTACAGTTAAACAATAATAGTAATAATAATAATACAGCAAAGTATTGCCTGTTTTGGGTCAAATGGGCCTCAGATTTATTGCAGTTTTGCAATGCAATGTTTTTGAATATATATACAGTGGGTACGGAAAGTATTCAGACCCCCTTAAATTTTTCACTCTTTATCAGAGTTTCTGCAGGTTTGAAGGCAAATTTAAGACTTTAAGATCTAAGTAATTGAGCTTTGTTTTCCAGTGAAAATATCAGAGTTACTTTTCAAAAGAAAGTGAGTTTGTGATTAAAACAAGACTAAATATCTGCCAAAAGAGACAGAAAAATAAACTTAATTCAAAGGAAAACAAGTTTTCATTCCTCACTGATAGATATTTGTTTTTGGTTTCAGCATAAACTCACTTAATTTTTATACATTTCACAGAAAGCAAGACTTCACATGCTCATGTTGCATCTCAAGTAAATGTATCTTGATTTAAGGATGTTTAGATATTTTTATTGGGCAACATGTCAAAATTGCTGAGGAAGTTATTCATTTCTGTGCAGTGTGTGCATCATTTAATGCCATAACTTTATGAATTCAAAACTTTCTGCACATATTAAGAACCTTTAAAGCCTTCATTTGTGGAAGAGCAAATTAAGACTTTCTAAGACCTCTTTAAGACCCACATAAACCCTGATCCAAATCAGCATAAAGTAAAATGGCAAAAAAGGCCATTTTTTTTACCTTAAAATATTGTAATCATAAAACAGGTGCATGCAGGGGCGGACTTAACCAATAAGCGAGGTAAGAGGCCCCTTTGGGCCCCTGTGGAATCAGGGGGCCCCATCTGATATTGGCAAAACATATTTGGCAAACGCTCCAGTGTGTATTTGTGTTCTGGAGAGCGTCAAACGTTCGCTCACTGCTCAAAATGCAGAGTTTTTGTCAAGTGCTGAGTTCTGCAAGCTCGTGAATCCTCTCATTATAACACCGTGTAGATACGATGCAAATTAGAGATTAATAAAACAGCTTCACAGATTAATGTTGTGAGATTGCGACGAACTGAAGTGAATGACAGCTTTTAGTGTTTACAGACGGAGCGCTCTTTGCACGTATGCTAGGCTGTATAATACTGTCTCAGAACAGAGGTATTCACCTCAGTAAAGAAAGTATTCTGTTTCAAGTCATAGTTTTATTTGTCTTGATGTTACAAAATGACTCTCTTGTGTGTTTTTCCTAGGCGTGCCGGCGTGAACTGCTGTGCTCTCTTAGAAATGCACACATGCAATGACTAGAGATTTTCACTTACTAATAGATAAAATTTTAGATTTGTTTCTCGGAAAACCCTACCATGTGCCTAGGACCACTTGGAATACAGAACGAGTTGCATGGGATAATTTTTATGACATTTGAACCCTTTTTCACTCGAAAAAAAAAATGCTGGGTTAAATACAACCCAGCGCTGGGTAAAATATGGACAAACCCAGCGATTGGGTTGTTTTCAACCAACAGTTGGGTTAAATGTTTAACTCAGCCACTGGGTCAAAACATCCCAATCGCTGGGCTTGTCCATATGTGACCATGGACCACAAAACCAGTCTTAAGTGTCAATTTTTTTTAATTGAGATGTATACCTTACTTCTGAAAGCTGAATAAATACACTTTCCATTGATGTATGGTTTGTTATGATAGGACAATATTTGACCGAGATACAACTATTAGAAAATCTGGAATCTGAGGGTGCAAAAAAAATCTAAATATTGAGAAAATCATCTTTAAAATTGTCCAAATGAAGTTCTTAACGATGCATATTACTAATCAAAATTGAAGTTTTTATATATTTACGGTAGGAAATTTACAAAATATCTTCATGGAACATGATCTTTACTTAATATTCTAATGATTTATGGCATAAAAGAAAAATCGATAATTTCAACACATACAATGTATTTTTAACTATTGCTACAAACATACACATGCGACTTAAAGTCCGCGTGAACCAGAAGTTGCTGCCGACTTTATTTCAGTGTAATGACGTATTTCCATCTGAAACAGAATATTGAATAGAGGGCATGGTTCTCCTCTTCTCTATCTCTCACTCATAGCAATCTAACGGTTGGAGGGGTGTGTTTAAAAGGATATTCTGCCCAAGCCGTCAAACTGACATCATCAGAGAAGGACTGTCATTCCAGAGCAGAAGCAAATGTTCAGATTTTGATTAAAGATTACCAAGACAAACAATTTTTTTGTTTAACTTGCACAGATTAATTGTTCACATCAAGACTAGCAATGTGCGCTAGTAAAGTAAATAAAGGCAATTTTGATTTCATGCCGACTTTAAGACTGGTTTTGTGCATCATGGTCACATAGTTTACCCAGTGCTGGGTTGTATTTAACCCAGCATTTTTTAGAGTGTTGTAAAAATATTGAAGAAGATTATAATTCATTGAATGGACAAGTGCAAGCTTTATATATATTTATATATAAATTATATATATATAATTTCTTCTTTTGTGATCCGAAAAAAAAAACAGTAACCTAATATGGCTTCAGAATAGCATCCGGTTGACTAATTAACTGGGTGCATGTGCACTTCAGCACTGGACATACGCACGTGCATGTTGTTGATGGTGTCTGAGATGGTGGCGGATGCGGCCGTGATGCCGCCCGCTGTAGCGACGCCCAGCCCGATGGCCGAGATGATGATGGACACTCCGAACGTGACGGGAACCAGCGCCAGCCCCGCGATGGCCGCGGCTCCTCCCACCGCTGTGGTCGTTCCTCCCGTGATGTTTGCAATTTTAGCGCGGTGGTGGAAGTTGCTGAGGTTGTCGGCGATGTCGTATAAGATCAGCACGTGCTGGTAGAGCAGCTCAGCACGCTCCATGAAGAGCTTCAGATACACGCGGAGACCTCGGTGGACCTTGTCAGCGACCACTTTAAACGATCTGACAGGAGACACAGAGAACAGCTTAATGAAGAAGTGTTTGGCTTCTGTGTGATAGTTAAAAGCAGAGATGAAGTCAAGGCCAGACTAGACACCTAGAGGAACAGATCATCAGATGGTTTATCAATGCTGGAAAAAACGATTATCTTACTTTGTATTTTTGTCTTTTTTCCAGTACAAATATCTAAATAAAATCAAGATTCTGTAGCAAAATGACTTAAGATGTTTTCATAAAAAAGTATCAAAATCAAATGAGTATGAATTCAATTTAATTCAAAAGGCAAAGCAATATTATTTTTCTGAACCAATCGGCAGACATTTCTAGTTTTAATCACAAACTCACAAAATGTTGATTTGTTTTTCAGAAAACAGTCCATTTACCTACTTCTCAAGTAAATGTATCTTTATTTAAAAATGTAAAATATACAAAAAACATTTACTTAAGATTCAAAATGACTAAGATAATAAGTCTTGTTTTTTACTAAAATTAAGTGTGAACAAATATCTGCCAGTGCAGTCAGAATATTGTGGTTCCCCTTCAGAAACTCGAGCTGCGTTGAGATCGCTTTGGGAACGCCCTTGCGTGACCGCGTTCTGAAGCACATGTCAAATCCGTCCAATGAAGCAGCGAGACGTCACGAGCAGGGCGACGTAAGCACCAGGAAGCATAAAAGCGCATTCGGACGGGTGCAAACCAGCTTCTGCTCTTTAGTAGCGCTCTGTGTATGTGTCTGTCTATTTACTGTTGTCTGTCCGCACAAGCACTCATATATATAAAACAATGAGAAAGTCTATGGCGAGCGAACGGCATTACAAACGCTGTGTTTCTCCCTGCCCACGATATCTGTTGGCGGGGGATACACACAATTTGTGTGTCGTTTGTTTAGGAGCGGAGCATGCACGGTCAGCTTTCGAGCAGCTGATTGTCATCACTGCGAGCTCT
>NW_015506734.1:165447-166362 GCF_001515645.1 Sinocyclocheilus grahami
TTTTCTGGTAGCGTGGAAACTTCTACCAAATATCTCAAAATGGGTCCTGAAGATTGTAGAGAAAGGTTACAGAATCCAGTTCGGTTCTTGTCCGCCTCGTTTCAACGGGGTCATCCCCACACTAGTGGGCCCCAAGAAGGCTCTGCTAATGGAACAAGAAGTAGCTACTCTCTTGAGGAAGGGGGCCATAGAACGTGTTCCTCCTCTCTCGAGAGCGTCCGGGTTCTACAGCCGTTACTTCATCGTTCCGAAAAAGGATGGGGGGGTTGCGTCCGATCTTAGATCTCCGTCTTCTGAACCGCGCTATCAAACGGCTTCGGTTCAAGATGCTCACTATCAAGCAGATAGTATCTCAGATCCAGTCCGAGGACTGGTTTGTTACGATAGATCTAAGAGACGTTTATTTTCATGTTTCCATCCTCCCTCAACAATGGAAGCATACCAATATAGAGTTCTACCCTTTGGCCTGTCACTCTCACCCCGCACTTTCACGAAGTGTGTGGATGCTGCTCTGGCTCCACTGCGACTCCAGGGCATCCGCATACTCAATTATATCGACGATTGGTTAATACTAGCTCAATCGGAGCAGATGGCGGCTCAGCATCGAGATGTCGTCCTCGCCCATATGAGAGAGCTGGGGTTAAGACTAAAAACACCAAGAAGAGTGTTCTTTCTCCACTACAGAGAACCACTTATTTAGGCGTGGTGTGGGACTCAACCTCGATGCAGGCACATCTGTCTCCTGCTCGAATCAAGTCAATCCTCACGACAGTCACGAGAGTAAGAGAAGGCCAGTCACTCACTGTCAAACAGTTTCAGAGGCTGTTGGGCCTGATGGCAGCGGCGTCCAACGTGATACCCTTTGGCCTGCTGTACATGAGACCCTTGCAGCGGTGGCTCAGAACCAAAAGATTT
>NW_015506734.1:170406-171844 GCF_001515645.1 Sinocyclocheilus grahami
TTTCTTATTAGATGTGTACATTAGGGTTTAATCTTACATCTAATGTTGTTAAATTAATGTTTATTGCATTATTTCAGCATCATGTCTGTCCCCGTGATGAGGTTTAGTGTTTGTGGGAATGACACTGTGCACCTTCTATATATAAGTATTGCCCTCCTCAGCTCGTAGAAAAGCTGTTTGTGATGAGCCTTGCTTCATCGTGTGACTTTCTCATCACAACCGGTTTTTGGTGGTTATTAGTGCATTACAATGGTTCAAAACAGATATTAGTACTTCAATATGATGGTTTATTAACATTACATCAGTTAATGAAATACGGTATTTTATTGTGAATTTAAGTTAAGTCTGTAAAACCTAAAATGTTGCTACCATACTTTTTACGGTGAAGTTCTGGCAACCACAGCTGCCGGTATTTTACCGTCTATGTCACAGATTTGTTTTTATAGTGTATATATGCTGAACAAAATTATAAATGCAACACTTTTGTTTTTGCCTCCATTTTTCATGAGCTGAACTCAAAGATCTAAGACTTTTTCTATGTACACAAAAGGCCTATTTCTCTCAAATATTTCAAATTTGTCTAAATCTGTGTTAGTGAGCACTTCTCCTTGGCCGAGATGATCCATCCACCTCACAGGTGTGGCATATCAAGATGCTGATTAGACAGCATGATTATTGCACAGGTGTGCCTTAGGCTGACCACAATAAATGGCCACCCTAAAATGTGCAGTTTTATCACACAGCACAATGCCACAGATGTCGCAAGTTTTGAGGGAGCGTGCAATTGGCATGCTGACTGCAGGAATGTCCACCAGAGCTCTTGCCCGTGAATTGAATGTTAATTTATCTACCATAAGCCGTCTCTCGAAAGGCGTTTCAGAAAATTTGGCAGTACATCCAACCGGCCTCACAACCGCGGACCACGTGTAACCACACCAGCCCAGGACCTCCACATCCAGCATCTTCACCTCCAAGATCGTCTGAGACCAGCCACCCGCACAGCTGCTGCAACAATCGGTTTGCATAAGCAAAGAATTTCTGCACAAACTGTCAGAAACCATCTCAGGGAAACTCATCTGCATGCTCGTTTTCCTCATCGGGGTCTCGACCTGACTGCAGTTTGTCGTCGTAACGGACTTGAGTGGGCAAATGCTCACATTCGATGGAGTCTGGCACTTTGGAGAGGTGTTCTCTTCACGGATGAATCCCGGTTTTCACTCTACAGGGCAGATGGCAGACAGCGTGTATGGCGTCATGTGGGTGAGCGGTTTGCTGATGTCAACGTTGTGGATCGAGTGGCCCATGGTGGTGGTGGGGTTATAGTATGGGCAGGCGTATATTATGGACAACGAACACGGGTGCATTTAATTGATGGCATTTTGAATGCACAGAGATACCGTGACGAGATCCTGAGGCCCATTGTTGTGCCATACATCCA
>NW_015506734.1:172088-175494 GCF_001515645.1 Sinocyclocheilus grahami
TATATATATATATATATATATATATATATATATATATATATCACTTAAAACAAGAAAAAAAATCTGAAAAATAACCTTGTTTTGCCTTCAAATTAAGCTTCTTTTTCTTTGTAAAGTAAAAAGGCACTTACTTTTGATATTTTTTCAAGAAAACAAAACTTAATATTTGAAGTATTTTTTAGTTCAGTAAATGTATCTTGATGCTAAATTTTTTTAGATATTCAAAGTGGAATAAAACCCCCACCAAAATACCAATTAAGATTATCGTTGTTGTTGTTTTTTTTGTTTTTTTTACAGTGTTGAGACAATTTCCACCATCCAATCAATCAATCAATCAATCAATCAATCAATCAATCATTGATAAAATAGAAAACAAGAGAAAAATACTGAGGAAGAACATGATTGTTTTGTTTTCAGCATGAAGAGCATTGATGAAGTCTTACATGGTCTCTTCTTCTTTAGTGCTGATCGTCTCATTAGCAGGTATTTCATCCCAAACTGAAAACACAAAGATTGAATGTTAAAGGGCTCAGATCTGATGTGTGTGTGGTGAATTAGTGGATGATTTAATGAACTCACACTCGACTGTATTCCACCACTCCATCAGACTGTCAGTGTCCTGCCAATAAAACACACATTTATGATAACAGACTCAACATCACATCAAGAGAAAATGAATGGAAATGAGCACAAATACATGCTGCAGCATAAACAGAATCTACAGACATAATGAATGGAATGAAGTAAACATGATGAGGAAGGATGATTACCCCTTCATAATCATCTTCCTCCTGCTGCTGCTCTTCCTCTTGAACTCTCAGTCGTCTCATGTCCATCTGAGCCGACATCCACTCAGCCTTACAATTTCATACGTTTTATTAACAATAATAATATCCAGAAAATTGTGCCCGATTATCTAGGTCAAATTTCATATATGCACATGTAATCAAATATATATAGAAATATAGAGTTTTATTCATCAAGGACGCATTAAACTGATCAAAAGTGACAGTAAATACATTTATAAAGTTCCAAAAGATTTATATTTCAAATAAATGCTGTTCTTTTGAACTTTCTATTCAGCTGTGAATCCTGAAAAATAAAATAGATCACGCTTTCCACAAAAATATTGTGCAGCACAGCTGTTTTCAACATTGATAATAATCAGAATTGTTTCTAATAATCAGCAATGTTTTCTAATAATCAGCATATTATTATGATTTCTGAAGATCATGTGACACTGAAAACTGGAGTAATGATGCTGAAAATTCAGCTTTGATCACAGAAATAAATTACAGTTTAACAGATATTCACAGAGAGAACAACTGTTTTAAACTGAAATATTATTTGTGACCCTGAAGCACAAAACCAGTCTTAAGTGTCAATTTTTCGAAATTGAGATTTATGCAACATCTGAAAGCTGAATAAATAATCTTTCCACTGATGTATAGTTTGTTATGATAGGACAATATTTGGCTGAGATACAACTATTTGCAAATCTGGAATCCGAGGGTGCAAAAAAATCTAAATATTGAGAAAATCATCTTTAAAGTTGTCCAAATGAAGTTCTTAGCAATGCATATTACTAATCAAAAATTAAGTTTTGATATATTTACGGTAGGAGATTTACTAAATATCTTCATGGAACATGATTTTTGGCATAAAAGAAAAATCGATAATTTTGACCCATACAATGTATTTTTAACTATTGCTACAGATATACCTGTGCTACTTATGCAACTTGTGCTCCAGGGTCAAATTTCATATATATATATATATATATATCTATATCTATATGTATATATACAGTATATATATATATATATATTTTGGTTAAATAAATACAGCCTTGGTGAACAGAAGACACGTCTTTCAAAGATTTGAATGGTAATGTATATATCTTTGTAAAAATTAGCATTGATATGTACCTTAGCAGCATCAGACAGGTCTCCAGCCGTGGCCCCTGGAGGATCCAGAAACTCTTCAGGAAACTCCTTCATGTCTTCAGTCTGAGAAAAGCAGGAAGACAGATGATATGAGATGAAGATGTAGTGAATGAGTTGACTGTCGTTGAAGACGAACGCACAGTTACCTCTGACCCTCTGCGATATGTGTGTCAGTCTCTTTAGGTTTCTGTGATTTATTATCCTATGCGAGAGGAACCTTCAGCGTTAAACGTGTTTTTATGAACGCCAGCAAAAGCATGAAAATGAAATGATAAAGTTACCGGCGTGTATTCCTCCCAGCCTGCGTCCTCCGCCAGCTCCACGTCTCCCGCCTTGAACAGATCTGCACCCTTCCGAGGGAACTCGTCATCTTCCAAGCTCTGGAGACATCCATGACAATATCATCAAAATCCTGACGCTTAAACGGTGAGTTCAGAAGAAAGCAGTCGCTCACCTTTGAGTCTCGGTGGGACAGCGGCGGCACTTTAAGAAGAGGAGGCTTCTTCATCTGCAACATTTTTAGAAATTTAGTTGGGAAAAATCATCGGAAATGCACTACAATCAAAACAAATTGGGTGCAGAAAATTATTTGGACTTGTCACCGTTTTAGAAAGAAAGAAAAACCTCATACAGTATCACAATACATGAGATAGATGTACATAAAATCTGCACTAAACCCAGAATATTCCTTTGAAATGAGCTGAAGTGAAATTTTGACAAATATTTGAAACATGAAGTTAATGACAGTTTTGTTCACCTCTGAAGCGTCACGATATTTGCTCTGCTTGATCTCAGGGTCTTCAATACTCTAGAAAACACAAACATCAGTGATTTCTGGCAACTTTGTGTTTGCTTCAGGTGCTCTTTTAAGTAAGAAATATCAATTACTGCAACTGTAGATCATTTAATATTCAATAAATGGTCAGAATATTTTGAATGATCTATCTAAGCAATCTAAAGCCAGGGGTTCCTCTTCAGGAACTCGAGCTGCGTCGAGAACGCTAGGGGAAAGCCTTCTGCGACCCACGCTCTGAATCACATGTGAAATCAGTCCAATAGCTGTACGGGACGTCACGGCGGATGAAGTCATGACCAGGAAGCTATAAAAGCACGTGTGGCGGAGCCAGCGTCGCTTTCTGTCATTCAAACTCTCGGGGTTTCGGAAGCCCGCGCTGCGGTCCTTCCCACCGGGGAGAGGGCGCGACGCTCCGCCTGTCTTTCTCCAAGGAGATTGATACGGAGGGGCGGTCATGAGTGGTCACCCTGCCCTGCGGTCTGTGGAGTGGTTGCTATCTGACATGGCATTCAATTGTCTGGAGTTGCTGGCCATGTTTCGAGTTCTCCCAGACCTAAGAGGTCACCATGTGTTGGTGCGCACTGACAACACAGCGGTGGTCTCTTACATCAACCACCAGGGAGTTCTGCGTTCGCGCCCCTTGTACAAGCTGGCGCACCAGATC
>NW_015506734.1:175706-176060 GCF_001515645.1 Sinocyclocheilus grahami
GGAGCAGATATCCTGTCGAGGCAGGGGCTGAGGCCCGGGGAATGGATGCTTCACCCCGAGGTGGTGAAGCAGATAGGGAGAGTGTTTGGCCAGGCTCAGGTGGACCTGTTGCGACTCCTATGATATCACACTGTCCCCTCTGGTTCTCTCTGACTCATCCAGCTCCACTGGGGCTGGATACCATGGTACAGACGCGGCTGAGGCTTCGTCTGTACGCCTTTCCTCCGATTTTTCTGCTCCCGGGAGTTCTGGAGAGAGTGCGCCGGGGCAGGGCCCGTCTGTTGTTAGTATCCCCATTCTGGCCGGGCCGAGTTGGGTCTCAGGCCTGATTTCTCTTCTCGACGGCGCTCTATG
>NW_015506734.1:176808-187184 GCF_001515645.1 Sinocyclocheilus grahami
CAGACTTGGAGAGTCTTTGGCCAGGCTCAGGTGGAATTGTTTGCGACTCAGATGATATTGCACGGTCCCCTCTGGTTCTCTCTCTGACTCATTCAGCTCCACTGGGGCTGGATGCCATGGTACAGACGTGGCTGAGGCTTCGTCTGTACGCCTTTCCTCCGATTTTTCTGCTCCCGGGAGTTCTGGAGAGAGTGCGCCAGGACAGGGCCCGTCTGTTGTTAGTATCCCCGTTCCGGCCGGGCCGAGTTGGGTCTCAGGCCTGATTTCTCTCCTCGACGGCACTCAATGGGAGATTCCCGTCAGGAGAGATCTCCTCTCACAGGCGGAGGGCATGCCCCCGCCAGGAGCTGTGGGTGTGGCCTCTGAGGAGGCACAACTCATAACTTCCGGTCTCTCAACCGAGGTTGTTGAGACTATCCTCCATCCAGAGCTCCCTCAATGAGGAAACTGTATTTCTGCGGAGACCACCAGCCCGACCAAGCTAACTGCCCGTTTGGTACAGTTCTGGAGTTCCTGCAGGCCTGTTTATCCGCAGGGTTGACCCACTCCACCCTAGAGGGCTTTGTGGCGGCCATTGCGGCCTACCACGCCCCTCTCGGTGGCCATTCAGTGGGAAGACACCCTCTTCTTACACGTTTCCTCTGTGGTGCGCTGAGGCCGAGGCCTCCGGCCAGAGAAGCTTATGCTAAGTGGTGGATCAGGATGCTATTCCATAGCCTCGAGTCCTCTGATCTCCCCTCTCCTTTGGGGGTCAAGATTCACTCCTCCAGAAGTTGGTCTTCAGGATGGCGAGCCCTGCCTACTTTAGCCACTCCGGACTCTTTTGTTCTCTCGCCCTAGCTGTGCAGTCTTCCACACTAGGCAGAGATTTGGAAGTCCGGCAGCGTGGGCATTCTCGTTCCCCTAGCGTTCTCGACGCAGTTCGAGTTCCTGAAGAGGAACGTCTCAGGTTACGTATGTAACCCTGGTTCCTCGAGGGAACGAGACGCTGCGTCTCGGTGCCATACTTCCGGCGTCCCTGCCGGCACTTGCTTCATTCCTAGAAGCTGACGCTGGCTCCGCCGCACGTGCTTTTATAGCTTCCTGGTCATGACGTCATCCACCGTGACGTCCCGTTCAGCTATTGGACTGATTTCACATGTGATTCAGAGCATGGGTCGCAGAAGGCGTTCCCCTAGCGTTCTCGACGCAGCATATCGTTCCCTCTAGGAACCAGGGTTACATACGTAACCTGAGACGTTTATTGTGGACTACAACTAAAACATAAAAAAAAACATTACTTGAAATAAAATAAATGTTAAATCAAATACAATAGAATAAAAATAGTTCAGCAAGGCAACTTGTCTCATTTTCATTAAATTTAACATGAAGTATTACAATTATTTAAACTGAAATTTAAACGAATAAAAAAGATATAGCTTTATAGTATCATAACAATTTTTTTTTTATATTAATTAATATTTAATATGATATTAAAACAACTGATAAAACGCATTAACATTACTAACTTTAACTGAAATGAAAATGAAAATGGAGGATATAAAAATGAATTCAAAATATGAACAAACTATTATATAAAAAAACTATGAAAATGACAAAAACACAAAAAAAATTCGCTAAAACGTGAACTAAAATGAAAATGAAAATGGAAGATATAAAAATGAATTCAAAATATGAACAAACTATTATATTAAAAAACTAGGAAAATGACAAACACAAAAAAGATAATAAAACGTGAACTAAAATAAAAATGAAAGTGGACGATATAAAAATAAAAATGAATTCAAAATATTAGTATAAACTATAAAATAAAAGCAAAAACTAATAAAAATGACAAACACATGTACTGAAACTTTAAAATTAAAACAAAAATGGAAGAATAACTAAAAGAATCTTTCTCTCGGCTCTGAGTTTGATACTTTACCTTTGAATGTCTGCGATGAATGCGAGGCACTTTAAACTTCAGTGATTTCTTCTGCACAAATGGTGAAGAAACAAAGTTAAAATGCAATTAAAATCATCACAGCGATCATACGAGCTTTCTGACAGCTCACCGGTCGACAGTCTGTCATCTCCGGATGTTTCTCATAGCTGTCTGATGCTGTGAAGAGATCTGTCTCCAGATCAGACGCCTGAAAAAAAACATAAACGCCCTTAGAATGAGCAGAATTCAAGGATTTCTGAATCTCGCTTTTGTAGTACGTTTAATAATTAGTGCCATTTCTTACCTTTGAATCCCACGAAGGAGGACTCATAAAGCCATTAGAATATGAACTCTAGAAAAGACACGAGTCATATAAGCAATAATCTCACCAGAAGTGAGCAGAATGAGAATAAGGAGTCTGAACCTGAACGTTGTTGGGTGAATAACTCCGTCCAGCTTCAGTTTTCACTGATGTGTCTTCCTAAAAACAGATATATTCGAGGATATCAGTGAACGGACACAGAAATCAAACCCATACTCTCATGTAGACGTCTTCTCTACCTTCAACTCTTGAGCTTTGTAACCCTTCAGCTCATCAGACCCGTCATCATCCTAAAAGCACAGTGAATGTTAAACATACAGACACAAAGCGGAGGATTTGATGAAGATCCACACGACTCGGACAAACCTTCAGATCTGGAGGAGGAGTGAATCCACAAGCTCCCTTCAGCTCAGAGTCATCACTCTCCTGTAACACAGACGCCACACACATCTACTGTAAACACACTATACTAACATGTTTGCATGAGATGCACAGATGAACAGCAACGTTTGCCAAAATAAACACGAAACAGAATCCCTTAACACTCAAAGAGATTTGGTTTATTCATGATGCTGGGCATCTTCTTCACTTAAAACATGCATGAAAACGAAAAAAAAAAAACGAAAAAAAAAATTTGCATAAAAATAGTAGTAAAAACAAACATGCATCTACAACATCATCGAGCGCACAGTTCAGAATATTTGCAATGTTTTTGCACTTCTTTGCCGAAATGTTATGATATTTTTTGTTTGTTTATAGAGATTGCATTCATAGTTTGACAATATATTTTTAACTACTAAAAAACAAACAAAAACAAAATTTGTAAATATAAATAAAATTTAATTTAAACTATTAATACAATAAAAATATATCAATGATTGTACAATAACACTGCCACATTTGTACACTTAAAAATAAAAAAAGAGTATCCACTAAATAGTCAACAATAATATTCTGTTTTGAAAACCATTCTACCTTAAGATGTTCCTCCTTTGCTTCAGGATTAGCCTTGTCAAGCTATCAGCAAATAAGCAACAAGAAGAAACAATCAATCATATGCACAATTCATAATACTAACACAAAGTGTTCGAACGGAGAGAAAGTAAGCAGAAATGGCATCAGGACTCACCCTGGATAAACCGATAACAAACCCTCTGTGAGGAACAAACTTAACTCGCACTTTCTTTTTCGGTTTCTGCTAAAAATATTACAATAATACTAACAGTGAGTAAAATAATGCATTAATGAAAAATGAAAGCCAAAGCAGAAAGATCTCTACCTGTTCGTCAGCCTCCTCTGTGTTTCTCGCTTCATCGTCCAGATGTGTGTCGATGTCTGGCATCTACAGAAGAAGATGGTGTCTGTGTTACTTTGAAGACATCAGCATTGTGGGAAAAAAGCATTTTTATTCTGCATAGGTACAGTAAGGTCATCTCTCACGAGAGTGATTCAATTCAATTCAAAAACTACTTTGATTCATTGATTGAGTGTTTTGAAGGTGTGTAGTGGTCACACATCGAGGCCGTCTGCTGGACACAGACCTGCACTGACAATGACAATAAAAATTCACTTCTGCTGAATTGCTATTATAAAGTATTCATTTTTTGCTTGTTTTTAAAGTTTGCATATATGTGTGTGTGTGTGTGTGTGTGTGTGTGTGAGAGAGAGAGTGAGTGAGTGAGTGTGTGTGTTTTGAGTGTGTGTATGTGTATGTCTTTGTGAGTGAGTGAGTGAATGTGTGTATGTGTGTATTTGTGTGTGTGAGTGAATGTGTGTGTGTGCGTGCGTGCGTGTTCTCTATATTAAAACTTCATAAATTTGGTAAAACTTTAGAAACATGGACTTAGTTCACTACTCTATGCTGCTGTAAAGATGTACAGTTGTGAATAAAAGAGTCACTATATGATTTAATTGGTTATAATTTCTATACAACATATTAATCTCTTGCAGATTTATTTTATTATATTTATAATTAATTATTATTATTTTTTTAATTAAATTATTTTTATTAAACTATTTTATCTCCTCATTCATCTAATTTAAGCCCCCCTCATTTTATTCTATTCTATCTATCTACTGTAGAAAAAAATGTAATTGAATTGCACTGAATTACAGACTTTCTTTAATGTGAAAGCTCCCAGCGTCTGCTCTGATGGGTTTGGAAGGAATGCTTTGACTCTCACGCTGAGATCACATGAGCAGATAACAGTAGCTATTATCAGACATGCTCTCTGAATGCAGAAGTGAGAGTGTGTGAGTGTGTGTGTGTGTGTGTGACAGAGATCACTCTCCATCAGAGAAAAAAACAAAACTAGAAAACTGCTTCACCTGAGGACTGTCTTGGACTGAAGTGCAAAGATCCATCTTCTTCACTTAAAACATGCATGAAAACGGAAAAAAAAAACGAAAAAAAAAAATTTGCATAAAAATAGTAGTAAAAACAAACATGCATCTACAACATCATCGAGCGCACAGTTCAGAATATTTGCAATGTTTTTGCACTTCTTTGCCGAAATGTTATGATATTTTTTGTTTGTTTATAGAGATTGCATTCATAGTTTGACAATATATTTTTAACTACTAAAAAACAAACAAAAACAAAATTTGTAAATATAAATAAAATTTAATTTAAACTATTAATACAATAAAAATATATCAATGATTGTACAATAACACTGCCACATTTGTACACTTAAAAATAAAAAAAGAGTATCCACTAAATAGTCAACAATAATATTCTGTTTTGAAAACCATTCTACCTTAAGATGTTCCTCCTTTGCTTCAGGATTAGCCTTGTCAAGCAATCAGCAAATAAGCAACAAGAAGAAACAATCAATCATATGCACAATTCATAATACTAACACAAAGTGTTCGAACGGAGAGAAAGTAAGCAGAAATGGCATCAGGACTCACCCTGGATAAACCGATAACAAACCCTCTGTGAGGAACAAACTTAACTCGCACTTTCTTTTTCGGTTTCTGCTAAAAATATTACAATAATACTAACAGTGAGTAAAATAATGCATTAATGAAAAATGAAAGCCAAAGCAGAAAGATCTCTACCTGTTCGTCAGCCTCCTCTGTGTTTCTCGCTTCATCGTCCAGATGTGTGTCGATGTCTGGCATCTACAGAAGAAGATGGTGTCTGTGTTACTTTGAAGACATCAGCATTGTGGGAAAAAAGCATTTTTATTCTGCATAGGTACAGTAAGGTCATCTCTCACGAGAGTGATTCAATTCAATTCAAAAACTACTTTGATTCATTGATTGAGTGTTTTGAAGGTGTGTAGTGGTCACACATCGAGGCTGTCTGCTGGACACAGACCTGCACTGACAATGACAATAAAAATTCACTTCTGCTGAATTGCTATTATAAAGTATTCATTTTTTGCTTGTTTTTAAAGTTTGCATATATGTGTACGTGTGTGTGTGTGTGTGTGTGAGAGAGAGAGTGAGTGAGTGAGTGTGTGTGTTTTGAGTGTGTGTATGTGTATGTCTTTGTGAGTGAGTGAGTGAATGTGTGTGTGTGTGTATTTGTGTGTGTGAGTGAATGTGTGTGTGTGTGTGTGTGTGTGTGTGTGTGCATGCATGTTTGTGTGTGTGTGTGTGTGTGTGTGTGTGTGAGTGAATGTGTGTGTGTGCGTGCGTGCGTGCGTGTTCTCTATATTAAAACTTCATAAATTTGGTAAATTGGTAAAAACATGGACTTAGTTCACTACTCTATGCTGCTGTAAAGATGTACAGTTGTGAATAAAAGAGTCACTATATGATTTAATTGGTTATAATTTCTATACAACATATTAATCTCTTGCAGATTTATTTTATTATATTTATAATTAATTATTATTATTTTTTTAATTAAATTATTTTTATTAAACTATTTTATCTCCTCATTCATCTAATTTAAGCCCCCCTCATTTTATTCTATTCTATCTATCTACTGTAGAAAAAAATGTAATTGAATTGCACTGAATTACAGACTTTCTTTAATGTGAAAGCTCCCAGCGTCTGCTCTGATGGGTTTGGAAGGAATGCTTTGACTCTCACGCTGAGATCACATGAGCAGATAACAGTAGCTATTATCAGACATGCTCTCTGAATGCAGAAGTGAGAGTGTGTGAGTGTTGTGTGTGTGTGTGTGTGTGTGTGCATGCATGTTTGTGTGTGTGTGTGTGTGTGTGTGTGTGTGTGAGTGAATGTGTGTGTGTGCGTGCGTGCGTGCGTGTTCTCTATATTAAAACTTCATAAATTTGGTAAAACTTTAGAAACATGGACTTAGTTCACTACTCTATGCTGCTGTAAAGATGTACAGTTGTGAATAAAAGAGTCACTATATGATTTAATTGGTTATAATTTCTATACAACATATTAATCTCTTGCAGATTTATTTTATTATATTTATAATTAATTATTATTATTTTTTTAATTAAATTATTTTTATTAAACTATTTTATCTCCTCATTCATCTAATTTAAGCCCCCCTCATTTTATTCTATTCTATCTATCTACTGTAGAAAAAAATGTAATTGAATTGCACTGAATTACAGACTTTCTTTAATGTGAAAGCTCCCAGCGTCTGCTCTGATGGGTTTGGAAGGAATGCTTTGACTCTCACGCTGAGATCACATGAGCAGATAACAGTAGCTATTATCAGACATGCTCTCTGAATGCAGAAGTGAGAGTGTGTGAGTGTGTGTGTGTGTGTGTGACAGAGATCACTCTCCATCAGAGAAAAAAACAAAACTAGAAAACTGCTTCACCTGAGGACTGTCTTGGACTGAAGTGCAAAGATCCAAATCTCCTTCCAAAAAGGGATCTTTGGAGAAGGACTGTAAATAACACACACACACACACATACACACACACAGTTTCAAATAATGACACATTTAAGATTCAAATTCAAATAAGCTTGAAAAAAATCTAGTCGCTTTATTTTATGTTCTTTCCGTTCATCATGTTTCTATCTTTTCTGGTTTGTCTTTACTCTGCGTATGTTTATATGGCAAAAAATAGCTGCAAAAGGCCAGTGAAAATACCTTTGCCTCCATCAGAGGACCATTCATCGATTTCAGAGCAACTGCAGGCATATCCTGAAATAATCCGCAGAAAATCAGATACTATTATAGTTTTTATTCATTTTTTTTTTTAAATCTTGTCTTCATTTTAATTTTAAAGTGTTATCAATTTTGTTGCATGTTTTTGTCATTTTTATTCGTTAAAAGAACTAAAACTAAAATAAAAACATGTTTTAGTTATTGCAGTACTTCCAGTGTAACTTTGAAACTTTGCTTTTGCAGCTGTCTGAAATACAATATTTTGATGTTTTCTTTATAGTTATATTAGTTTTTGTATGTTATTTTATCTAACATTAATAAACAGTTCACATTAATTTTATTGCAATTAACAAAAAATGATGTTATGCTTTTAATTTTAGTAAAAAAAAAAAGATGAAAATAAGAGTTATGTAGATTAAAACTTCATTGAATTATCCTGTGTAATTTAATTCCTGAATGTTTTAAGAACGGGTCCCTGTTGGTTTATGGATTTAAAATCCATGCTTTCAGTCTAAAGCTCACATTATATTTCTCATAAACCTGCAAACACAGAATAAATTACCTTTGATGGTCGCCGTGGCACAGGAGGCTTGAATTTCTGCAGCTGCTTCTGCAAAAATAAATAAATACAAATACAAAAAGTAAAATATTAATAAACAATTATTATTATTATTATTAATAATAATAATAATCGAGAGCGGACACTCAAATCCCAGCACATGTCAACCACAAAGAGAACTATTGTGTGTTTGTACCGGTTTGCAGTCCACATCTTCTGCTGTCTTCTCTCCCAAAGCCACGAGATCCGCGTGTTTCGATGAGGACGTTAAATCATCCTAATGTGAGAATTCAAATGCTGCTCATCTCTAACATCAATAAACTGATTATTGAAGTACAGAGTCGCTCTAAACAAACCTTAAAGTCTGGAGTGACTTTAGCTGAAGCTTCAGCAGATTTCACCTGAAGATGTAAATTAACATCATCATCAATTAAACTATAATACGTTACAGTTGCCTTGACAATATAATGGCACATATTATAAATCATTATCCCATCAGCCAATAATTATACAATTCACCAGAACATAGTATTTTTTATTAACAATCGTATATCTGGAAGCATTACTAGAAGTGTTCAAAGAAAATATAAACTGCTTGCTATTATATTGATTTTAAAATTGTGTCCAAAATTGGAAAATGAGCCGCCTTTTGTCTTAGGGTTAAACAAAGAGTTCTGGGAAACATCAAAATATAATTGGACTATATGAAACTTATTATAAGTTAAATAATAAAATAAAATGGATATTTGCAGGATTAACTCTGTAATTAAATTAAATTAAATATTGCAATGTATATAATACATTATATATTGTTTCTATTATAATGTATACATTACAAATTTCTACATTATATATTTATAAATTATTATAAATTATTTAACTTATATTATGCACTTATTTCTTTTTAATACAATAATTTATAAATTATTTAAAAATCTAAATGTATTGTATATTATTTAATTTTAAAAGTATTAAAATGATTTTATTATTTGAAAAGTAAAAAAAAAACTATTATAACTATTAATTAAAAACTTTTAAATTTGTATTTATTATTATTATTATTATATTTTTAAAAATATAATTAAAATGCAAACTTTTATTGGCTGTAAAGGTAACGTTTTACCTTAGATCCTCTGCGGTGTGTAATAATCTTGGGTTTTGACTTCTTCTGTTGAGAGAGAAAAACACATCTGCAATGAAACACATGAATCTGAAATCACTGAAGAATCAGGATTCAGAAATAAAGAGCTTCATACGGGTTTATACTCGGCAGCTTCATTCTGTTCTTCTTCTTCTGGAGCGAAAAACTCATCTGTGCCATCAATGAGCTTTAACACGATACAGAACTCATTAGAGAAAGAAAGACACACCCGACACTGATCCTCTTTTATTATCTGAGGATGATATTCACCTTTGAGCCTCGATTCAGTGAGTTTGTGTTCGTCTCTGAGCTCTTCAATTCATCTCCAATTTTATCCTGAAATCACAGATATTGAGTTTTCTCTGTTATTACATTACACATACATCCCCAACACACTATAAAAGTAATTGCAACTTTGTATCGTACAGTTCAGACTTTTGTCTCCCAATATTAAGTTTATATCTCACTATCTCAGAATTTGAACTTTCTTTCTCACTGTTTATTTCTCGAAATTCTTAGTTTATTTCTCATTAACTCAGACTTTTTTTATTGCAAATCTGAGTTTATTTTTCACAATTCAGACTTTTCACTTGCAATTCTGAGAAAAAAAATCAGAAATGTGAGGAAAATGTATCATTTGTGAGATTTAAAGTTGCTATTTTCTTCCTTTCTTTCTTTCTTCCTTCCTTCCTTCCTTTCTTTTATTCTTTCTTCCTTCCTTCCATCATCTTCGCGATGGCGCGGACGCTGATGGCTGCCTCCGTGGCGTGCTCCGCAGTTGTTTTTATGTTTTTGTTAGTTTGTCCTGTCTTTAGTTATATCCCTGCAATCAGTTTCACCAGAGACGAATTGCTGGACATTAGGAAGTACACACCACCCGATATTTCACCGGTTTTTGATTATTCTGATGTTTTGCTGGACATTGTAGTTGGCGGAGCTGCTGTGCTGATCAAGCGCTTCAGGACGCGCAGACAGGGGAAGCGAGCCGGCGCGCTCGTGAAGCTCAGGCAGCGCGGATTCAGAACGCCGTTGCCTAGCATCCATCTGGTGAACCTCCGCTCTTTACCCAACAAAATGGACGAACTCCTTCTGCTCTCCCGGACAAATAAGTATTTTTCAAACTCTGCTGCTCTGTGTTTCATGGAAACCTGGCTCAAAGACGCTATTCCGGACAGCGCTTGAGTCTGCCGGGCTTTCAGCTGTTCAGAGCAGATCGCGACACAGAATCAACGGGGAAATCACGCGGCGGCGGGACATGCTTTTACATCAATGAGAGGTGGTGTACAGATGTAACTGTGTTAAAGAAGATGTGGTTCAGATCTAGAAGTGCTCTTCATTAATTGCAAGCCGTTCTATTCGCCGCGGGAGTTTTGCTC
>NW_015506734.1:187305-196025 GCF_001515645.1 Sinocyclocheilus grahami
GTCTTGTATAAACAGGCTAAATACACACTGGAAAAGGAGATCAGAGTGGCAAAGATGAATTACTCTGAACAAATAAGGATTCAATTCTCTTCCAGTTACTCAGCATCAGTGTGGAAAAGTCTGAAAGAAATCACCAACTACAAGACACCATCCCCCAGCACTGTGGAGAATCAACACCTGGCAGACGATCTGAACGAGTTCTACTGCAGGTTTGAAAAAACACCCCACACCCGCCCTGAACACCTCTCCACACAAGATTCCTTCCTTTCTTTCTTTCTGTTCCTTTCTTTCTTTATTTTTTCCTTTCTTCCTTCCTTCCTTCCTTTATTTCTCTTCCCTTCTTTCTTTCTTTTTTCCTTTCTTCCTTCCTTTCTTTCTTTCTGTTCCTTTCTTTCTTTATTTTTTCCTTTCTTCCATCCTTCCTCTTTCTTTCTTTCTTTCTTTCTTTCTTTCTTTCTTTCTTTCTTTCTCTCTCTCTCTCTCTTTCTTTCTTTCTTTCTTTCTTTCTTTCTTTCTTTCTTTCTCTCTCTCTCTCTCTCTCTCCCTCCCTCCCTCTTTCTTTCGTTCTCTCTCCCTCTTTCTTTCTTCCTTCCTTCCTTCCTCTTTCTTTCTCTTTCTTTCTTCTTTCCTTCCTTCCTTCGTTTTAATTTCTTCCTTCTTACCTTTCTTTCTTTCTTTTTCCCCTTTCTTTCTTCCTTCCTTCTTTCTTTCTTCCCTCCTTCCTTCCTTTCTTTCTTTCTTTCTTCATTTCTTCCTTCCTTTCTTTCTTTCTTTCTCTTTCTTTCTTCATTTATTCCTTCCTTTCTTTATCTTTCTTTCTTCCTTTCTTTCTTTCTTTCTTTCTTTCTTTCTTTCTTTCTCTCTCTCTCTCTCTCTCTCCCTCCCTCCCTCTTTCTTTCGTTCTCTCTCCCTCTTTCTTTCTTCCTTCCTTCCTTCCTCTTTCTTTCTCTTTCTTTCTTCTTTCCTTCCTTCCTTCGTTTTAATTTCTTCCTTCTTACCTTTCTTTCTTTCTTTTTCCCCTTTCTTTCTTCCTTCCTTCTTTCTTTCTTCCCTCCTTCCTTCCTTTGTTTCTTTCTATTTCTTTCTTCATTTCTTCCTTCCTTTCTTTCTTTCTTCATTTCTTCCTTCCTTCCTTTCTTTCTTTCTTCATTTCTTCCTTCCTTCCTTTCTTTCTTTCTTCATTTCTTCCTTCCTTCCTTTCTTTCTTTCTTCATTTCTTCCTTCCTTCCTTTCTTTCTTTCTTCATTTCTTCCTTCCTTCCTTTCTTTCTTTCTTTCTTCATTTCTTCCTTCCTTTCTTTCTTTCTTTCTCTTTCTTTCTTCATTTATTCCTTCCTTTCTTTATCTTTCTTTCTTCCTTTCTTTCTTTCTTTCTCTTTCTTTCTTCATTTATTCATTCCTTTCTTTATCTTTCTTTCTTCCTTTCTTTCTTTCTTTCTTTCTTTCTTCCCTCCTTTCTTTACTGAGGCAGCGGCAATCAATTACAATTACGAGTTATTAATTGTGAGATATAAACTCGCAGAATTCTGAGGAAAAAAGTCGGAACTGTGAGATAAAAAGGTACAATTACCTTTTTTAATATTTAGAGGCAATATATATATACAGTATATGTTTCCATACACTGCGTTGTGTTGTAGTGTTAAAGGAATTGTTCTTAAGGTAATGTCCTGATAGAAAATTCCCCGTACATGTTTAATTTTTATGCAGATGCGTGGATAAATGAACACTTGTCCTGTCTTTTACCTTTGAGCTCCTCCTGATCAGCAGCGAGTGTCTCAGTTTCCTTCCCAGAGTCTGAAAGATCAACAGAGACACAAACACACGTGAAGAAGAACAAACACGCCGTCAAAGTCACACAGAGTTCACAGATTCACACCGTACCTGCTTCCCGCTCTTCTTCACCGTCCCATCACCTGAGATCTGCCAGAGTCAGCAGGATTAGGAAAGAGATTTTAATAATGCTGTCAGGACATTATTGTGGGTTTGCTAACGTTTTTTGTGCTTTAACCCGTTTCACATAGAAATACGTCAAAACATCTACAAAAAGGTAAAAGAAAATACAATCTAGACTACATTAAATATATGCATGGAGGATATATATGTTTTCTGAGGTTAATTACTGCCTGCAGAGATTTATTTTCTTTTATTTAATGTATATTTTTGCATTTACATTTAGTCATTTTGCAGATGCTTTTATCCAAAGCGACTTACACTAAGTACGAGCTAGAAAGGGAAGGAATAAATAAAGAGAAAGACAAAGCTTTTTTGTTGTTAAATGATTTGGGAATGTGAGAAGTTTTGAACTGCATCAGTGTTTAGTATTATTTATATACTATTATAATTTTTATTAATATTTTATATATTCAATTGTATTTTTATATTTTCAGTTTTTAATTTACCATCTTTACCATCAGTTTTCAAATTGACATTTGTTTTTAACTATTAAATAATTTAATTAATCACTTATTTATTAGCATTACTATTATTAGTATTTTATTTTTATTATTACTCATCAATTTATTTTTTTATGTGCTTTTTTCAGTTTTTAGTTGCATTTTATTTATTTATTTGTTTGTTTGTTCATTTATTTATTTATTTTAATTGCAGTCAGGGTTAATATAATTAACTAAAACCATAAAAATGCTCATTACTTGGATTAAAATAAACATTAACTGAAATAAAATAGAATAATAAAATCTTACTAAACCAGGTATAACTAAATAAAAACTATAGAATAATACAGCTACAACTATATAGACTAATACAATTGCAAAAAAAAAAAAACTAACAATTTAACTACAATTAAAATTAAAACAGAAATAAAAAAATCTAAATATTCTAATGTGTATCTAAAATATTAATAATACTAAAATAAAAACCATTGAAGTTCTAGTTTTTATTCATTTCCAGTCTGTAATTGCTTGAACTTTGATCAAGCTTTCCCTCACTTTGTTTGTAAGCAACATATTGCCTTGTAATAAGTTGTTCATCTACTATTTCTATGAAATTTAATTTCAGCTTTATTTCAACTGACAAAAAAGGTTGTAATAGTTGTATTTGCCCTGATCTGCATTCAGACAGAGCTGGGACTCACCTGCACAGAGTCTCTCCGAAGCCTGAACTTCCCCGCCTGCAACAGAGAAAGTGTGAGTGTGTTTCTGCGCCGGTCTGCTGTATGTGTTTCAGATCATGAGAACTTACAGGTTTCCACTCTGAAGAGAGCTCCGGACTGTGTTCAGGCCAGTCCTCCACACACCTTTCCTGTAAAGCATGTTTGAAGTATGTAGGCGTATTTGTTTTGCAAATCACACATACCATTTGAAGAAATATGAATCCACATGAGGGTGTTTCTTCCACTACAGGAACTTTTGTTTACTTATTTTTTTATGTATTATTTTTTCCTTGTTGTTACATGAAAGTCAAATTAAAACATGTGTCATGTGACTTTTCCACATGCCTGCAGATTTTTTTTAATTTATAAATTTATATATATATATATATTTTTAGAAATGCCTCTTATTTACAGAAATTAGGCAAAATGTATAAAAATTATATGGAAATTATATTCCACAAATATTTAAACCATTAATATATATATATATATATAATAAACACATGTAAAAATTTAAAAATCAATAAAGCAAACAAACAAATACATACATACATAAATATATGCATACATAAATACATACATACACATACATACATACATGAATACATACATACATACACATACATACATACATAAATAAATAAAAGCTGAAGAAACACCCAGAGACACAGGGACTGACTGGGATGCAGCAAACACACCTGACCGATGAGAAGAACGTCCTCAAACACCTGCAGATCGCTCTCTATCTCAGCCGGCATCATCTGATCATAACAACACATTGTCGAGCAAACATGTCACAAACATCTGGACTCGAATGGCTTAGATATCAACACACAAACGACACGTGAAGCATCCCAGATTACATTTACTGTACAATATATATATATATATATATAAAATAAACACATGTAAAAATTTAAAAATCAATAAAGCAAACAAACAAATACATACATACATAAATATATGCATACATAAATACATGCATACACATACATACATACATGAATACATACATACATACACATACATACATACATAAATAAATAAAAGCTGAAGAAACACCCAGAGACACAGGGACTGACTGGGATGCAGCAAACACACCTGACCGATGAGAAGAACGTCCTCAAACACCTGCAGATCGCTCTCTATCTCAGCCGGCATCATCTGATCATAACAACACATTGTCGAGCAAACATGTCACAAACATCTGGACTCGAATGGCTTAGATATCAACACACAAACGACACGTGAAGCATCCCAGATTACATTTACTGTAGATTCAAACATGCAACAACCCAGTGAAAAAGAAAGAATATTCAGTGATGTAAATAAAAGGCACGTGATTTCACGAAAGGCAGAAAAGCGAGAGAAACCTGAAAGAATGAATGCGTCTGGATCTGATCGAGTGGCAGCACAAAAGTGAATATTATTATCAAATAACATCAGACGCTGTCGATGAGCATCAGCTAGAGTTCATCTCCCTCACAGAAAGACTATGCAGAAAATGAAATGCATAAAGGGAAACTGAAGGAGACCTACAGTACCTGAGAGAGAGCAGGAGGCTGAAGGAGGCTCTTCAGGGCTTTACTGCGAGGAGCAGCTTTGGGCGGGAGCCTCCTGGACATCTACGAGAAGACAAGATTTCACAGTTCGTTTAGGGTGAGAAATAAAAGGGTCTCATAAAGACCTAAAGACCCCAAGAAATGATCTGATGAGCACACATTTCCTTTCTGTGTTGACATATTTCCTGTTGAAACAGGAAGTCTGGGCTGCTTATTTCTAGAAAGCATTTTATTGGACAAAAATCTACATGTATAGTTAATATTTTTGAATATTGTACATTTAAATAAATAAATAAACAAACACACAAACAGACAGGCACTTGATTATTTAAATATGTATTTATTTAATTATATATTATATTATTCTATATATTGTTGATTGTATTTTTTTTCTCCCTAAAATACACTAAAAGTATAAATTGAATAATAATTCAGACAAAAAAATAAAAGGCTCAATAATATTTTCTTTTGGAAGAGCAAGTCTTCACATTTTAAATGTGAGTTAGGATTATTATAGTTAACTAAAACTAAAATTAAAACCATTTAAAAAGGTTTTCATTACTACAATACATGAAATGTATTTCAATTTCGTTTATTGTAGTGATGAAAATGTATATAAACTATATTTAAACGTATTTTAATTCAGCTGGTGGCCAAGTCAATATTTCATTTAGTTTAACTTAAAATACAAAAAAACTGAAAGATAAAATATATAAATAAATAAATAAACTAATTCAAAATATGAATACAATTATAGGGTTAATTCAGGATAATTTAGCCATTTTTCTCCAGTCGATGGCAAAAAGGTGTCCCAACTTACCCGAATAAACAGGATCTTATCGATACTAAAATAACACTCAAAATAATATGAGTATAAATGCTAATTTAGTTCATTTTTTGGAGAATATATGAGCTCAAAAAGAACAAATACGGACTAAAATCGTTTGGTCCTCATTAGAAAGATGTTCATAATTGGTCTTAATTGGAAAGACGTTCTCACCAGGTCTCCATATGAGACGTTTGGGGACGGTGTTGTCTCTCGGACGACTCCATTTTGCAAAGCATCATGGGAAATAGCAAGATCATCAGTGAACAGTAGATCATAATCGCTCTTGTGTTTGGACTGAACTTCGTTCTGAGGGTCAAACAGAGGGTCAAACGCCTCGATGTCGGAGACTTTGGTTCCTGCGGTGGACGGGGACGTCTTGAAAATATCATCAGATGCTGGGCTGGTATTAGAAATGTTCGTTTTAGTGCATGTTTCTGGGAGAACGTTGGCAGGATCGGATGGTGAAGCTGGGGAGGGCGTGGCTTGGAATTTCTTCTGTCTGGATTGGATGAATTCCAGGAGAGGATCCCTCTGATTGGACGAAGAGCAGGATTCTGTGTTCTGATTGGCTGAGCTGCTGTGTGACACATCCAGGTCTGCTTTCTCTTTAAAAGGCTGGAATATATCTGTGTCTTCACCCCAAACGCCTGATGCTGATGTGGTTTGAAAGCCATTTGGTGTGTTGTCTCTATAAAAATCAGGTGGAGGGAACAAAACCCAGTCTGGAGCTGGGAAAGGATCGTCTGGAAACTCAAGCGTCTGATGAATGCCGTTGCTTTTGGTTAAACTCTTTACGTTCGGTAACACGTTGTTTTCTCTGATTGTGATACTCTCATCTCGATCTCCATTCGCTGGACTCTGAGTATCAGAGAATCAAAGTATTTTATTGTATGCAAGGAAACAAATCCATCTAAAATGCCTGGAATCAGTAAGATTTTGTCTTCTGCGCACCAACGCTCATTTATTTGATCAAAAATCCAATAAAAACAGTGAAATATTTGTATAACTTAAAACAGTTGTTTCCTATGTGAATCTCTGTTAAACTGTAATTTATTTCTGTGATCAATGTCATCATTGCTCCAGTCTTCAGTGTCACGTGATCTTCAGAAATCAGTATAATATGCTGATTATAAGAAACATTTCTGATTATTATCAATGTTGAAAACAGTTGTGTTGCCCAACATTTTTAAGGACAATTGGATACTTTTTTCAGGATTCACAGATGAATAGAAAGTTCAAAAGAACAGCATTTATTAGAAATATAACTCTTCTGTAACATCACAGATGTCTTTATTGTTACTTTCGATCAGTTGAATGCGTCCTTGATGAATAAAAGTATGAATGTGATATTTTACATGTAAAAGAACAAAGATTGGTTTACACAGTCATAAAGAAAATTGCGCAATTTATTTATTTTAGTTTTAGTTTAATGTGAAAAGTTAAATGACATGAACAAAAAGGGGGGGGGATAAATGAAAGAAATGTATCTCAATATAAGTCAAAATATATCAAACCTACATTAAACAGGCGTATTATGCTATTAAAATCATTATATATTATAATCTGTCTAAATTTAAAAAAAAAATGTAACTACAGAAATTTTAACACATTTAAATGATAACAACAGAATAAAATTAATGTGACTTTAGTTCATTAGTAATGTCATAATAATCACATGACATTTTACTGAAGTGATATGAAGTAATACTAACAGTTTCTGGCCAAATTTACTGCACTGGTAAGTGACTACTTAACTACACATTCATTTTCGATTTTTTTTTGTATGAAATAAGAGAAACAATAAAAATATGATTTATTGATAATAAAAAAAGTAGGTTCTCTACATGTTTCATTTAAAAATAAATAATTTAAAATAACCTATTATCTATTTTTATATGTTAGAGTACTGCATAAAATGACATGACATTTCCATTCCTAAAACTAGCTTTAGAGGCTCTAAGCTAAACATACTGTAGCAGTGTTCAAAAAGACAGCAGTGAATGATTGTTCATGTTTCATGTGTGTTTTTCCTGCAGCTGGAAGATCAGTCCATCAGGCGGGACTCTCCACGTTACACTGGATCCAGAGTCCATCTGCTGATCCGAGAGGCTGCGATTAGTGAACGAGATCAATCTGCTGACGTTCAGATGCACGCAGTGCAGTCAAGGTTCGTCTCAGCTTCTTCTCTATAGCCTCCATCACTGCAGATTCATTCAGAAATCCAGCGGACGTCACCGCAAATCTCACAATCTGTGTTTTCGCCCTTTCAGCTTAAAGAAACATAAACATGCATATATTTAAAAGAAAAATCATAAGTACAACATCTGACTCTGTTTGCAGTAACATAATGTGTTGTGTTATGATAGACGCTGACTAATTCGTAGTAAAAATATGAATAAAAAAATTACTGTTCAGTGTTTTAAAATCCTGACGATATTTTACAGATATTTTAACAATAAACCTTTCATTCATTCATTCATTTTACAGTAATTATCCAGTTTATCTGATCTGGTTCCTCTTAGATTAAGGTCATAATAAAAATTATTATTTCTTATCATACTTGCAGTAGTTAGTTGTGTTATGACAGAAAATTACCTTAAAATGATGATTGAATATATATATATATTTTGCTTTGTACAGAATATATTAGACAAGCTTCAAATATCGTATGAGACAAAGCCAGCAGCAGAAAGAATGTCCAGACAACAACAACAATAATAATATCATCAACAACAACAACAACAACAACAATAATAATATCATCAACAACAACAACAACAATAATAATAATATCATCAACAATAATAATAATAATAATAATAATATCAACAACAACAACAATAATAATAATAATAATAATAATATCAACATCAACAACAACAACAACACTAATAATAATATCAACAACAACAATAATATTAATAATATTAATAATAATAATAATATCAACATCAAACCAGCGCCAAGCAAACACACCATCATACAGTCCCATCCAGGCCCTGTTTTGAAAACCTGCGGCGGCTGCGATCTCCTGTATCTTATATCTGTCCTCATCGCTCTGAATCGTGGCCAGGTCCACGTGATACTGCTCGCAGTACGATTGGGCTTCGGTCCAAGTCTTCAGTTCTTGGAAGAGAATGAAGTAGCACGAGGTCTTCAAGAAAAGTCCTGTCGACAGCACAGTGTTCAAATAAACAGCAGCAGCAGCAGAAAAAAAA
>NW_015506734.1:197020-197983 GCF_001515645.1 Sinocyclocheilus grahami
TTATTATTATTATTATTATTTAACAGTAATCAACTGAAATCCATTATCTAATCTGGTGGGTCTTAACCCAAAATAAAACTTGCCATTAGTTATCATTCTTTTTAACAGTAATTTGTTGTCTTATGACATAAAATAACCTGAAAATAATCTTGCATTGATTATGAATACAGTTGAGTTGACTCGTACGTATGCATTTAGATTGGCTCCAGTTTTGAATCTGTTCTGGCTCTTCAAGGATTGATGCAGAAATGGAACTCACTGCAGAAGAAAGGCAAGGTGTGCAAGCAACCATCGTCCCCAATCAATCCAGTCTCATGGACAAACCCACACTTTTCATTGCCACTGGCATTATCCGGCTGTCCGGCGGCCCATTTCACAGACATCCAGGTCACTTTGCTCTGGTCCGACCACAGCCACAGGTTCATGGACAAGCCGATCCAGGCCTCATTCTGATAGTAGATGTATTTAAGCAGAAATACCAGGGCGTTGTTATCGTAGGACTCATTAATGAAGGCCAGGTCTATGTACTTTCTCCTGCAGTATCGTTGAGCATCGCGCCAGGTCAGACTGATACAGTTAAAATTGAAATTGCCTGCAATGTTATTGCCTGTAAAGATTTAGTGTTTTAGTCAGAACGGAAAAAAAACACATCAAGTCGAATGCAGCTTGAATGCAATGCAACTCATTTTAGAGAAAAGTATCTGCCAAATGCATGAATGCAAATTATGTTTACAAATGCAACTCAGCTAAAAAAGGATCAATTCAGTACAAGCCCATAGAAGCATCTTACCATGGTAGCAAAAAAAGGGTTTCTGTTCATCACAAGATGCAGGTGTTTCGAATCACGCCACACATCCTCTGAGTCCTGGAGGTCGTCTCTTCCAGGCACGCCCAGTTACTGTAGTCTAGGTTTTGCTCTTGGTAAGACCAGCGCCAAGCAAACACACCATCATACAGTCCCAT
>NW_015506734.1:197993-198509 GCF_001515645.1 Sinocyclocheilus grahami
TCTATTTATTTGGAATTAAGCAACAATTCTACCCCCATACACCTCGCCTGATGATGTTTACCTAGCATACAAATTAGGTATACTTAAGTATAATCTTCTCCTTCTTTATTATCAGAATCATCACCCTGACATTTGAGATCTCAGCTTTGGGAATAAACACATTATTTTTTTACCAACCCAGATCATTGTCTAAGGCTAAAATGTTATTTTTAAGTGCATTTCAAAATCATGAGCCACATCTGAAAGTTATTAAATGCCATCCGATCTCAGCATTAATTCACGACTCTTTGGTTATGGTTAAGAATTGGTGCCCAGTGCGCGTTGATATCCTATTTCTATCTATTATATAACATACTTTAGGCACTCTCTCTGTCTAATCATAAGAGGGCAGTAAACAATCACTTTCTACTGTAAAATCAACTGTATGATCAATGTTGATGGTTATCATGGCCGTCTTAGCTGGTAGATAAGTTAGTGTTTCATGCAAAAATAATAAAGATTTAGAAACAATAAAAA
>NW_015506734.1:198519-198969 GCF_001515645.1 Sinocyclocheilus grahami
AGATGAATAGAAAGTTCAAAAGAACAGCATTTATTAGAAATATAACTCTTCTGTAACATCACAGATGTCTTTATTGTTACTTTCGATCAGTTGAATGCGTCCTTGATGAATAAAAGTATGAATGTGTTTAAAAGTCTTACTGACGGTAATGTTTTGAATGGTCTCTGATACCTGTGGGCTTGAATAGAAAGGATTCCAGGAGGTGCTGCTGATTCCATTCTAGAGGAGAGAACGATCAAAATGAATGAGTTTAGACTGGATAAAAAGAGCAAAAACATATAAATAGGCTCTCCTTTGTATATTTTAGTGTTTGTGTGCATGCATATTGGCTGGACTTTGATATTCACTAAGAAAGAAGTTAATTCTTATTTCAATTTATATATATATATATATATATATATATATATATATATATATATATATATATATATTGTATATATACACACAAAA
>NW_015506734.1:199929-204781 GCF_001515645.1 Sinocyclocheilus grahami
CTAAAAGAGAAGTTATTTTTTATCTATTTATATATATATATATATATATATATATATATATATATATATATATATATATATATATTGTATATATACAAACAAAAAATTAAAAACAATCCAGATGAAGCTAATCAGAATCTCACCTCCATAATCAGACCTGAGACACCAAACAGTGAATCACCATCCTGTGAAAAACACAACAAAATGGAATAAGGATAGATCGTATTGCACTTTATCTATTTGCATCTGTGATTTTAAATACAGTACAGTTTTTTTTTCTCAAAATGAGTTTGTTTCTCCACTTCAGCAGCACTTATACATCAACACTTAAAGTCTCTATGTTCTGAACGTTTTTATGATTTCTTCATCCGGCCTAATTATAGATATGAAACATCATATTCCTAAAAACATGGTGAAAATTTATTTGTATATTGTCTGTTGACAATATTTTCGGATTTCTGGAGAAAAAAAAAATCCCAAATCCCATCTGTAAAAACCTTTAACTCTAATAAGTGAATAAGACCGAACGAGAATTTTGAACCTGGCTTCACTTACACTGTAAAAAATGATTGTGATTTTAACAGTAAAAGACTGTAAAAATGCTACAGTAAAAACCTGTTAACTGGTTAACAGTAAGTTTCCATACTATATACGGTGAATAAATGTAATTACATTTAATGTAATTTGACAGTTAAATACTGTTAAAAATGTTTTTTAGAAGTGAAAAAGAAAAAGTGATTGTATAATTTACAGTGAAAAAATGTAAATTGACATTCGCAGAATTCCCTGCATGACACTTCATATTTGATGTTTTTTTGTTGAAATAACTCTTCCGGTATTTTACCGTATATGTCACAGATTTTTTTTACAGTGTCGTTTATTTGTATATTCAAATATAACATAAAAAATTATATATATATAAACAAGTAAATAAAATAAGTAAATTAAAAAAAAAATATTGCAAATATTAATGCAATCACTCAACTTGGCAAGTATGGTAATATCTATTAGTTAAATATTGTTTTACTCTATTCACCTGTTAGTGTTAGGGTTGTGTCTTGCCTTTAAATGGTGCTTATCGTTTGATCAGGAAGAGTTGCAAAAGCAGTCATATTTCAGCAAAGCATAGAAAGGCAAAATACGTGACGTCAATGATGACAAGCCTACACATATGCACTAGTCACCAGAGATAATGTGGAGACAAAAAATAAAATAATAGATAATGTGGAGCTAAATTAAGCTATGATAGCCTGTAAATAATTGTAATGATAATAGAGCACATGAAAAGAATGAGATGAATGTCACTCAGGTTTATTACAAACAACATCAGCGCTCATACACAGCATGTCCCACGTCGTCAGCATCTGCAGCAGTTTTAGCTAGCGACATTTTCTTTGTAAGCTCGACATTTGCACATATTGATTTTGTAAGAGAAGCGCGCGCGGTTGTTTTTGTTTAGTTGTAACAACGCGTTGTGCAGCTCGCTATTTAATTCATTCTGCCTGTTTGAAGCATATAATACAAGAAACTTACTATGTATGCTGTGAGGTTTCCAAAGAGGCTTCAAGAAAACGTGTGGAAGAAATAAACCTCTCACCAAACTTGTTATTAAAAAAATAAATAAATTTGAGAGCAGCGCCTCGTTTGCGTCGCGCAACAGGTGAGTTTGAGTCTCGCTCGCGCCTCCTTCAGCATTCACCTGAGCGAAACTATGTGAACCTGTCGGTCCTGTCGAGCTCAGGTAGATCACATGCCATAATCCTGGCAACCGAGAGACTCAGCTGAACCCGGACAGAACAGAAAAACACGAACAGATCGGATAAATCAATCAATGCAATAATAACATGCCATGCGCTCACGAGCTTGAGACGTGTTCAGAATCGAACCACTGCGAACACTTTAGGATTGCGTGTGAAGTTAAGCCACCAACAACAACAATAATAATAATAATAATAATAATATCAACAACAACAACAACAACAATAATAATAATAATAACAATAATAATATCAACATCAACAACAACAACAACAACACTAATAATATCAACAACAACAATAATAATATTAATAATAATAATAATATCATCATCAACATCAACAACAACAACACTAATAATAATATCAACAACAACAATAATAATGATAATAACAATAATAATAATAATAATAATAATAATAATAATAATGATAATAATAATAACAAGTAAATAAATAAACAACAAATTGATGTGTAGATATTTTAATATTGAACACAACATTATTTGTGTCATTCTACTTTGTAAAATATTTTACATGTAAAAGAACAAAGATTGGTTTACACAGTCATAAAGAAAATTGCGCAATTTATTTATTTTAGTTTTAGTTTAATGTGAAAAGTTAAATGACATGAACAAAAAGGGGGGGAAAAATGAAAGAAATGTATCTCAATATAAGTCAAAATATATCAAACCTACATTAAACAGGCGTATTATGCTATTAAAATCATTATATATTATAATCTGTCTAAATTTAAAAAAAAATGTAACTACAGAAATTTTAACACATTTAAATGATAACAACAGAATAAAATTAATGTGACTTTAGTTCATTAGTAATGTCATAATAATCACATGGCGTTTTACTGAAGTGATATGAAGTAATACTAACAGTTTCTGGCCAAATTTACTGCACTGGTAAGTGACTACTTAACTACACATTAATTTTCGATTTTTTTCTGTATGAAATAAGAGAAACAATAAAAATATGATTTATTGATAATAAAAAAGTAGGTTCTCTACATGTTTCATTTAAAAATAAATAATTTAAAATAACCTATTATCTATTTGTATATGTTAGAGTACTGCATAAAATGACATGACATTCCCATTCCTAAAACTAGCTTTAGAGGCTCTAAGCTAAACATACTGTAGCAGTGTTCAAAAAGACAGCAGTGAATGATTGTTCATGTTTCATGTGTGTTTTTCCTGCAGCTGGAAGATCAGTCCATCAGGCGGGACTCTCCACGTTACACTGGATCCAGAGTCCATCTGCTGATCCGAGAGGCTGCGATTAGTGAACGAGATCAATCTGCTGACGTTCAGATGCACGCAGTACAGTCAAGGTTCGTCTCAGCTTCTTCTCTATAGCCTCCATCACTGCAGATTCATTCAGAAATCCAGCGGACGTCACCGCAAATCTCACAATCTGTGTTTTCGCCCTTTCATCTTAAAGAAACATAAACATGCATATATTTAAAAGAAAAATCATAAGTACAACATCTGACTCTGTTTGCAGTAACATAATGTGTTGTGTTATGATAGACGCTGACTAATTCGTAGTAAAAATATGAATAAAAAAATTACTGTTCAGTGTTTTAAAATCCTGACGATATTTTACAGATATTTTAACAATAAACCTTTCATTCATTCATTCATTTTACAGTAATTATCCAGTTTATCTGATCTGGTTCCTCTTAGATTAAGGTCATAATAAAAATTATTATTTCTTATCATACTATATATAAATATATATATATATATATTGTAATAATGACTTTTCCCTCACATTGTGCAACCATATCAATTTTAAATCGCAGGTTAAATGGAAAAAAAAAATGTCTGAAATTAAATTTGAAATACATTTAAAATGGCATATAAAATACAATCACCATCACAGCAGATTTGAATTTACATGAACATCACAACATCTGTACTCTTTAAAAGTGTTTGCTTTAAACATTCTTTAAACTCACTGTATTGCTAATATCAATGTGTATTTATTTGTTCCCTCTGATGGAAAATGTCCTCCGGAGCAGAAGTTCAGTGTGGAGACAGTTACAACTTACAGTAAAATATACAAATGTCCTATTTTGTGCCAAGAAAAAAATCAACATTTCATCTCTTTGATAAGAAAATTGTATTTTCCTGGTTAATATTCACATGGCTTTTCATGAAACAACTATATTCCCATGTCATTTTTTTTTCAATTGCTGTTTTGTTCCTCATATGACATTCTAGACATTTGCAGCTACTGTTTATTTCTTTTTAAACTATCTCAATACAGGGACAGCAAACAGATAACATAGCTAATAATTAGCCAAAACCCTAAATGTTACATCAGACAAATGCAGTATGCATAGTTAATGTCACCATCTGTACGAGTTACTGGTTATGTTCATGCTCTGCGATGCCATTTGAATAAAGAGTCAAAGTCAGAATGGAAATCATTTTCAGTGTGTCCATACTGAAACATTTTGCATCTTGGGAACAACACAAAGATTTGCATGAATGGTGATATGTTACTTCATCTGTGGAATGAACATGAACCTCAGAAAGAGAGGAAGAAACAAACTGAACTGGGTCGCGCAGGGTTACATAAAATACATTAACAACAAAACAGCAGTAAATATATAAAGTTACATAGACATTAATATGTTTTAAATGCTGTAAAGGATATCTGGGAATTCTAAAAGTTGCAATTGTATCACTAAACAAACTGTTCAACAGGACTGACTCATCACTGAGTTATTAAGATCTGCACACAACAATCCATATCAAATTACCTTTAGAATGCAATAGTAATGATATTACGTCCATCAAGATCACACTTTTACAATTAACCTTTACAACTCCACTCAAGTGATCTAACTCTGAAGGCACTGTAAGAATCAGGAATATTTATTTATTCATTATTGGTAAAATGTCATTTATAAAACCAAACAGATATTTAAATGAAGTTCTAAATTACAAATTGTTTGTCCAACCATCTTGATTTGAAATGAAGCAAGTGAAAATCATAATGTGGCCTGCAACAAACATTTGGCCATTGCTAAATGTGTAGAAAATAATTTAAATAATAATAATGTATATATA